>NW_016805082.1:1720144-1783679 GCF_001698545.2 Rhinopithecus bieti | reverse complement strand
TTATATATTATATTCTAATATAATATATAATATATATTCTAATATGGTATATGATATATAATATAATATATAATATATATTCTAATATAGTATATAATATATAATATATATTCTAATATAGTATATAATATATATTAGAATATATATATTCTAATATAAAATGAAATAATTATACAACATCACCATAATGTAGACTCAGTGGGAGCCCTGAGCTTGTTTTCTTGCAACTAGACAGTCCCATCGGGGGTGATGGGAGGTAGTGACAGATCATCAGGCGTTAGATTCTCACAAGGAGCGCACAACCTAGATCCCTCAAATGTGCAGTTCACAAAAGGGTTCAAGATCTTGTGAGACTGTAATGCCGTTGCTGATCTGACAGGAAGCAGAGCTCAGGCGGTAATGTGAGTGATGGGGAGTGGTCATAAATACAAATGAAGCTTTGCTCACCTACCGCTCACTTCCTGCTGTGCAGCCTGGTTCCTAACAGGCCACAGACCAGGTGTGGGGACTCCTGCCCTAGAAGGTCAGGCTGACCTGACTTTCCCTTGGTCATTCACCAGCCAGCCTGGTCCCGGGGCAATGCAGAGCTTTGCAGACTTTGCACTTCACTGGTGGGGCTGAGACCCTGGTCTACCAACTGCAAGTTACCTAGCTTCTCACCTCAGAATTCTGCAGTAGGAAGCTCAAGAGATAATGTATGTAATACACCTGTTATTCAGTGAACAGGGTTGAAAGCCAATGTACTCCAAGTGTCAGCCTTCTGTCCTCCTCCTCAGCCCACCCACTAGGACCTTCTCCCACTAAGAGACTGAGGGAGAGGGGGATCTTACCCCACAGCCCTCTTGAGTGGCTCTCTTCTCACTGTTCCTCACACTTCTCAGCTGGTCGTGACTTGAAGCATTGATTGGATTTGCATGAAGCAAGAGTGGGTGACTGTGGGCTGGCCACATGCCCCTTCATGGCCTGTCCCCTTCTCCACTCAACACTACACAAGATAGTAGAAGGGATCAACCTCAGCTCAAGAGTCAAAGAGATGAGAAGCATCAGAGCAGCAGCGTAGCTTGGAGACCATACACCAGGGTCCTGACACCAGTCCCTGGCACGGGACAGCTGAGTCTTCATGATGCTCACAGAGGGGATAAAATGGAAACAGATGCAAAATTTCATGGAAAAGGCAATTTTGCTTTCAAACATTTATAAGCATAACGAGTCATTATAGATAAGGAAAAAGAACACAGTAGGTTGCCATGGTCTGAATGTGTCTCGCAAAATTTATATATTGAAACATAATCCCCATGACATAGCTTTAAAAGGCAGGGCCTTTAGGAGGTGATTACGTCATGAGGGTGGAGACCTTCCAGATGGGGTTAGGGCGCTTATCAAAGGGCTCCAGGGAGGAGGTTCATTCTCTTCTGCTGTGAGGACGCCGTGTGTGTCCTCTTTCTGCCCGTCTGCCTTCCACCATGTGATGCAGTGGTCAAGGCCTCAGCAGATACCAAACCTGCCTGTGCCTTGGTCTTGGACTTCCAGCCTCCATAACTCTCTGTGGTTTATCAATTACCCAGTCTCAGATATTTTGTTACAGCAGCCCAGACAGAACCAGACACAGGTGTAAGTGAAGCCACTTGCGAAAGGGTTCCCATGCGAAGTGAGATGGGAGGAGACCCACACTAGGGAGGTGCAACACAGCGGGGGAAACAGCAGCAGGTGGGGAGTCCACGCTCCTGCTAAACCTGGCCTTCCCCCTTCACACATGGCCTCCTGTGGGCATGCCCGTCCCTGCTGCTGCTTGCCATCCCTGGGTTCACCCCCTCTGTCCACAGGCCCTCCCTTCTGCACCCCTCCCTGTGTGGCCCTCTACCTACATTTGCAGGCCTCCCAGTCCCCTCAGTGGGATATTCCCAGGCCCTAGGTTCACCCAACCCTACCTCTGAGCAGGACTGGGTGCGGAGGCCAGGAGAACACACCCTGCAGCCCACGAAATGTGAGGAGAGAAAGCATCTAAGGCCAGAGGGTCACTCTGAAGGGAATGAGCACAGGAGGGCACGAAGGGAGGCTGTCCCCGGGAGAGGTGGGCTCCTCCGAGGGTGGAGGAGGGTGGCTGGAGCACTTTCATGTGGCCATGGAATCTTCCTTAGACTCCACAGCAGTCTAGGACGCATCCTCCCAACCTGCCCTCCCTCTTCCCCTCAGAGTCAGCCCTGAGTCCCTTTCTGACATCTCCTCAGACAGGCTCCCTCTGACTTTCCTCACCTGGGCATCTCCCCCAACAAAATCCCGGCACTTTTAATCCTCTCTTGGCATCTGCTTCTCAGAGGCGCTGGACTGGCGCATGAGGCTATTCAGATGGGATGTGAACTGTCAGAGAGCTTGGCAGGAGGCCCCTTGGAGTCCCACAGAACAACTCAGGAAAGGGGGGCTTCCCTGACCCAATGTCCAGTGTGGAGGCCCCAGGAGGGAGGCATTGTGAGCCTCCCCACCGGTATGGACTGAAAACATGTCTTTGACTCTCGCAATCCAGCAGACTGCTGTGGAAATACAAACATATCCACAGAAACATGTGCCTCCCCCAGGTAAGCATTCATCCTCACAGAATAAACCCCAAACAGGGAAAATAAGTGTTTTTTAACTACCTCATTCATTTGCAAGGCAGGTACCTTTTGCACAATGGAGCCAGAATGTCTCATTATTATGCAGACCAGGGAGTTATCTTACCTTCATCCCCCACTGTTTGCCCCCTACTTTCAAAACTGGGTCCTTTTGGACCTGCTGGGATTGAGAAAGAGGTCTGTTGCTAAGCAATGGGGAGGGCAGGGGATGCATTCTACCTGTTCCACAAATCCTAGTCTTAAAGTACAAGCGATAGCATTTGCCCTGATGGAATCCTACACCTTCCAGTACCCCAGGGGGATGCGCTCTCAGTCCTTCCTCCTAACCACTGTCTTCACAGAGAAATTCCACCCTGCTCTGGCCCCTGGCAACCGCTTCACTACCTCTGTAGCCACGAGACAGCCTGAGTCCTGCACGGTGGGACAGCGTGTGACAATGAGAAGACAAGCCAGGTCCTCTTTCCCTGACTCTGTCCAGCCCCTCTGTGCTGTGTAGCCTCACTGGGTTCCCAACACTGACGAGTTTACGCATCCAACATTTACTCCTCAGACTGGACCTGGAGTCTCCCGCCTCGGGACCTGAGCAAAGACCAGAGTCAACAGATGGTTTTCTTTCTCTTTCTCTTAAAGAAGTTTGGAACATTTGAAATACATTATCCTATTCATGACTAATATTCCAACAGGAGTCATTCAGATAAACAAAAAGCCTTTGCAGGTACCTGTCTGATTCAGAGGAAGGCAGCACATTCCCATGCACACAACAGAGGGCCCGGGTGCCTCTGAAAGAAGACCTGATATGTGGGACTGAAAACAGGAACACTGGTTGAAAGTGCCTTTAGGAAACAGACTCCCCAGCCTAGGGTTTGAGGCTGACTCTGGAGAAACCCAGAAAGGGTGTGGATTTGGGTTTTGCATTACTTAGGGTAGGGGGCAAGGCATATCCTGGAGACAGAGGGGGTTGTGTGAAAATCTGCGTGCAGGATGACTGACCCATGACTCCCTTCCTCTACTCAGCACGCAGGTGCCTCATCCCAGCCGTGAAGGAGGACTCTTTAGGGAAATCCAATGGGCTGAGAGGAAAGACCTCCTAGTACTGATGCCTGGGTGTTCCTCCACCCGGCAGGACCAGACGCAGCCCTCCTAGTACCGATGCCTGGGTGTTCCTCCACCTGCAGGACCAGAGGCAGCCCTCCTAGTACCGATGCCTGGGTGTTCCTCCACCCGGCAGGGCCAGACGCAGCCCTCTCCCTCACAGCTTCCAATGAGCCGACTGGGGAGCACTTTCTTAAATGACAGGCAGCCAAGGGTCACCACACATTTGAGGAAAGGCTTTAACATGAAAAAGAAAGGTCAAGACAAACACAGAAAGGAAACTGGAGTAAGTAGAGGCATAGCAGGCGCAAGATAATTTTCTAAAACCCTCAACTACCTTCAGAAAGAAAAGATGATATTATAGATGTCAAACAAGAAGTTAGAAAAAAAAGACTCCAAGAACAAGAAAGAGCACTTGGAAATTTAAATATTAGAGCAGATAAAATGATCTGAAAACAAAGCTAAGAAAATCTCCCAGTATTCTTTGTTAAGGAACAATAATAGGGGAGAAAAGATAAGAAAAGGATAGAATCCGTGCAGGAGAGTCAGCATTCACAGGATGATAGGAGGTGGCAGCCATGAGAACGTACCTGGCCAACTGGCAGCTGCAGCTGCTGAGGCCCTCCACAGCCTCTGCTCCAAGCACACACTCTGCGGGCTGCTCCTGGTCACTGAGTGAGGCAGAGCACCAAGGCAGGCCAGTTCTTGGAAGAGGTAGGCTCTCTGATGGGGCTTCAGCTCCATGATGTCCCCTACGAGATGCACCCTCCAACCCTCCCTCCCTCTCTCCTTCACAGGACTCAGATTTGCTACCCCAGCCCCCAGCCTCCCTTAGATTCCTCTCCACACTCTCTCACCACCATCTTCCTTAACAAAATCCTCTCATGTTTCATCCTATCCTGGCATCTCCTTCCTGGAGGACCCAGACTAGTACTATCAGTTCCAGAAAGAAAGAACTTAAAAATGGAAGGGAGAAATTATGGAAGAATGATATATATCATTTTAGTTTCTCAGAATGAAAGACCACAAGATTCCAAGTTGAAAGAGCCCACTAAGAACTCCAAACAAAAAATGTCAACCACATCGAGGCAATCTCATGAAACTTCAAAACATTGGAGATAAAGCAAGAGAAATATATTGCACACCAATGATGATGAATACTTGTTCACCAAAAGGGTACTTGAATCCCCAACAGCCACACAGGATGCTACAAAAAACAGTGGAGCATTTTCAAATTGAAATGTTGAGGGAAAATAATTCTATACCTAGACTAACCCTCAATTAAATGTGCAGGTGGAATAAAGACCATTTCAGATATGCAAGGTTCAAATTACTTCTTCCAGACCATTTCCTAGGAGATGACTAGAAGATGCATCCACTAAAGAAAGGGAAGAACCCCAGAAAGTGGGACACAGGAAATCCCAGACACATGGGCTCCCGCACAGGCAAGAAGCAAAGGGGCTTGCCTGGGTGATGGTGAAGGGCCACCCTGCAGGACATCTGCCCAGCTGGCCTTGATAATAGCCAGCAAGGAGAAGTGGCCACCTCTCAGGAAAATGGGACAGATTGAATTGCCCATATGTGTTAAGAGGGTGTTTATGGTTCTGAAAGAGATTTTCAGGATGAATCAGTGATAGACATATAGAGAACTATGTAAACACGAAAAGGAGAACATTGTTAACTCCACTAAATGCAAGCAATCTTAAAGGAGAGAAAATGTACTTATAATACCCTAACTTGGTTCAGCTGTGAACAATATTAGAGTTAGCAGAATGCCACATTGAGTATTGATCTAATAAAATGTCTGATCTAGCTATATGGGAGTGTGGAGAGGAATATAGAGGGGATAATGTGAACAAGAGCCTTTTTAAAGGTTATATGTAGATTACCTTAACAAAATAAATTTTAAAGGCACGGTCGCTTTTTATCTTTGAATAATTTACAGTGAAATGAGGCAAGACGAAGCACACGACCTGATGGTGGGTCTCAATGCTGTGCACTGACCATGGGTCTCTATGTTGTTCAGAAGGAGCATCTGATTTGCCCTGAACCACAGCCACTCACCTGAACCACAGCTCCTGGAGCACTGGGAGTGGTTGCCATCCCCCCACACCCCAATACACCCCAAGTAGGAATGGCGCGGTAACTAATGCTGAGTGACTCGGAGGTGTCTTCTCCCAGCATCCACTTTTGGGTGGGAAAAGGAATGAATCCGCTGGGTACAGTTTTTTGACATTTCCCCTATTTTCTCCCACAAGCCCCTCTAAAGATTTGGCTGAGGGCAGAGACTTTTTTCAGAAATTTTCCAAGACTAATGCTCGTATTTGGACAGTGTGGTTGTGATTTTTTTCTGGTGGATAGTATTTCCTCTCCTTGACTCCAGCTCCAAGGGAGGGGTGATCTTGTTTAGTGATGTGGGAAACATGCTTGGCAGCCATGAGAGTCAGACAGGAAGAACCAAGCAGTATCCACTGGCGAGTCTCATTGACACACGACTTCATCACCACAGTCTCATGCGTTTTGCAAAACTAGCTCACTGACATGTGTTCAAACACAATGAGACTGAGTTGCATCTTTGCTTCATGTAGACACAAACCTACAAGCTGTTTCCCATCCATACATAAGGAATCCCAGGTCACTGGTCTCTACAGATGCTGACCTGTGAGTGCCCTTCTTTGATTGAGGAAGGGCAGCCATGTAGATAACACCACCAGCAGCAAGGCACATCACCTTACAAGCCCTCCAACTCCTAAATGGAACAGGACAGAGGGACTCTGCTGGAATAGGCTCTTCTACCTTTGAGGCCTGCTTTTCTTGTCTGGTGAAAGAGTGACGGTAAAATCCAAATGTGTTTGCGACAGAGGAGAACTGGATAATCCACTGAGATGACAAGAAGGAAAGAACGTTGCTATACACTCTCACAAGGGAAAGGTTTTGAGAAAGTCACATGCAAGAATAAAAATGCTTTCCCTCCGAAACCTGGCCTGCCACTGCAGATGAAAGCATCTCACTCAGTGAGAAATTCCAGGTTGAAGGCCTTTCTTTGAAAAAGAAATCTAACTGAATGAAGGGAAAATTTGGATGATTCCAATTAATTCATCCAAAGCTTTCCGAGGCCCTTGCTAAATAAAAGGCAGCATGCTAGGCACTTTAGGAGTTGCAACAACGATAAAACATGGTCCTTGCCCTTTAAGAGTTGAATCTCTTATAGAAGGGAAGACAGTCACAAACACAACAATGCATAAATGCATAGGAAGGGTTACAAATATACAGAAGTTCCGTTCAGCTGGGAAAATTGGAGAGGCTTCACAGAAATGGTGCTGCTGAACTGGACACTATAGAAAGATTAAAATTACAACAGGTGGTCACGGAAGGTGGGGAGGAGAGGAAGGAGAAGCAGCGTGGAGGCTAGAGAGTAAAGGGGGGACTAGTCAAGAGGAGAAAGCCCGGCTTAAAAGACGTGCTGGTGGACAAGGCAGAAGGGTAGGTGGGAACAAGGTGGCAGGACCTGCTGTGCTGGTCAGGGTGACCTTTCATCCTTCCTTAACTGTGAGGACCCCTCCACACAGGCACTGTGGAGACCCCTCCACACAAGCACTGTGGCCTCCTTCTGGGGCAGGGACAGGCTCTTGGCATGCAGGAGCCGGGGTGAGGGTGGCGGGGGGGCTTTCTGTAGGAGGATGCTCACCACTTCTCTTTGTTTCTTATTGTCTATCTCGAGGAGCTTTGCCATGTTTTACCCAGAATTTCATATTTATAAATATTGTTTCCTATTTTGACATCCCTAGTAGGTTTTTGACAGATACAAAATTTTTCCTTCTCTGGGATATTGTGTGGACACATCCCATAGTCCAAATCTCACACCCAGAGACATACAGCAGGTTATTCACGGAGCCCCGACACTCACACCAGTCCGAAAGGGCATTACACAAGGAAGAGAAGGAGCCAGGAGCCCTCAGGCTTGGCCTCATTTTGCTGTCTGCCAGGCTTTCTAGAAAAAGATGAGGACCCTCTGCAGTGCCCTGAGGCCTGCTTGCCTCGCAGAAATGCTCTGGAGACTAAATAGATTCTAGTCAGTTTCCCTGAAGCAAGCGCTTCATCAATGCTAAGCGGCACGGTATTTTTCCATCTCCCCACCGGTAGAGATGAATAGGGCACCGGCGCCGCAGGCTGTTCCCTTTAGGTAGACCGCGTGGAGCGCCCGCAAATGGACTTGATAGCGCTCTCCTGGGAATGGAACCTTCCCGGACTGTGCACTTTTAACCCTGCAGGTTCTCAGCTGTCTGCCGTCAGAAGGAAAGCATTCACACTCCAGTTCCCGGAAGACTGCAGCCAGGACGCTTGGGTTTCCAACACCGACTCCTCTGCTGAGGGGCTGCGCCACGTTTCGGAGGGGCTGCTGCAGGTTTCGGAGGGAAAGCATTTTTATCTCTTGCATGTGACTTTCTCAAAGCCTTTCCCTTGTGAGAACATAGAGCAATGTTCTTTCCTTCTTGTCTTCTCAGTGGATTATCCAGTTCTCCTCTGTTGCAAAGACATTTGTATTGAGCTAGAAGTGACTTTGTTTACAAGTGCTAAAGAACCCTTATGTTGGGAAGCTGAGGCAGGAGAATCACTTGAAACTGGGAGGCGGAGGTTGCCGTGACCAAGATTGTGCCATTGCACTTCAGCTTGGGCAACAAGGTAACACGCGTGTGTATAGGCGTGTACCGGAGCTTTCCTCCCAGGAAGCACAGGAATGAGACTCGGCGGTGAAGACGTAGGTGAAGAGGAGCCGCCTGCTCACTCCGCAGTTCACAGACCCTTTGATGGTACTCTATTGTCTGGATCTCTTTTGCCTGTGAGGGAGGTAGAGAAGTATTTAGAGATGAGGAAGCAGAGGTTTAGTAAGAGGTGCTCCCGGAGGGCCTTGAACACCCTTCCTAAAGGGGTCCTGGTGTCTCGATGGTGAGACGAGGGGTCAAGGCTGTGCTCAGCCACTAACTCTGTGAACCTAACTGCTCAGTATTTTCCATAGCTCGGTTCCACACCAGCAATCTGAAAAGCCTTGGACCTCCACTCCCGGAGCAGCTGCTTCCTGGAATGCAAAGAAAGGTTCATAGATTCACAAACTCCCTGCATTGGAAGGGAATTTAGAAGTCACCTCTGGGCCGGGCGCGGTGGCTCACGCCTGTAATCCAACACTTTGGGAGGCCAAGGCCAGCGGATCATGGGGTCAGGAGATTGAGACCATCCTGGCTAACACGGTGAAACCCCGTCTCTACCAAAAATACAAAAATTAGCTGGGCCTGGTGGCAGGAGCCTGTAGTCCCAGCTACTCTGGAGGCTGAGGCAGGCGAATGGTGTGAAACCCGGGGGCAGAGCTTGCAGTGAGCCAAGATTGAGTCACTGCACTCCAGCCTGGGTGACAGAGCGAGACTCCATCTCAAAAATAAAAATTAAAAAAAAAAAAAGCCACCTCTGGCCTGTCCATATTTCCTGTGCTTTTTGCCTCAACAACATCCACCCAAACACTCCAGCCTGCCAAGAACCTTCTTCACACTACCCCTCGGGGCCGGCCCTCTGGAGGTGTGCTCCCACCAGCCCAAGTGAAGCAGGACCATCACCTCCTTCATGCTAGACATCTTGCTCCTATTAATGCCCCTTAGAACTCATAGAGTGATTTTTATGGAGCTAGAAGTGACTTTTGTTTGGTTTACAAGTGCTAAAGAACCCATATGTTGGGAGGCTGAGGCAGGAGAATCACTTGAACCCCGGAAGGTGGAAGTTGCAGTGACCAAGATTAGGCCATTGCACTCCAGCTTGGGCAACAAGACAACAAGAGTGAAACTCCGTCTAAAAGAAAAAAAAGAAAGAAAGAACCCATATGTTCCCCAGCCTACACCTTCATGGCTTGTTGGCAGTTGACTTGCCCAAGAGAATGCGGACGATAAGACAGGAAACCAGCGCTTAGATCCCAGACTCCACCTCCACTGTGCTATGGAAGCATAAATACTAAGCAGATCACAAAGACAAAATACTCTCTCTCAGTCTTTGAACATTCAGGAATTGAGACAAGGAACTTTGCAAACCTCAGGGAAGACCTAAAATGTCTGTTCCCCAGTGCCTGGGCTTGATGGTGAAATCACAAGGGCAGTTTGGAGAGCGTCTCTTCTCCCCACCCCACTCCTTTTACATTTCTCTCCTTTTCACACATTAGCTTAAAAAAAAAAAAAAGAAAGAAAAAACACCTGATAATGTCTACCAAAAAAATGTGGGCAACTTACTAGAAGTTTAAAGAGTAAATATATACAAATAAATCTCTGGGAAAGGCTGGCGTGTGTGTCGGTCGTCTGAGCACTGCGGCAGAGAGGGCTGTCTGGTAGGCTGCAGTGATGAATACAAATAGGCCAGGAAGATGGGCCGAGAGCCTCACGGTGGCTTCACCACAGAAATTCTACTTTTCATTCTGAGGATCTGGCCTCACTGCTTTCCTGACCTCTGTCACCAGCAAGCAGAGGGGAGACAGCAGCCTCCCAAAGCCTTCCCCATGAAGGCTTCCAACCCCCAAGTCAGTGGTCACGCCCTCCCCCCCTAACTCTTGCACTCTTGCAGGACTGTGTTGCCACTTCTCAAGTTGCTTTTATCTGTGATCATGGCTTTCTCCTTTACTGGCTTGAAGTCCTAGGAGGAGGGTAGGTACCTCCTCCGAGTCATTGTTGTATCTTCCCAAAGATCCTCACACTCCAGAGTTCCCAAGAGTGATACCTGTCCAAAGGATGAATGATGACTAAAATTGTGTCTTCCCTTTTCTTTGTCTCACCCAACCTGCTAGTCCAGGATGCCTGTTCCCCTGCAAAGTGTCACCACCCTGACCCAAGAAAGTCTTTTCCAAGAGGTGCCCTCTGGGGTCTCACACACACTCAAGATCAAGGCATGAGTTGCTCAAGGTGTCAGATCCACAGAGCCCACTGCGCCTTCCACGGGGGTGCCAGGACACGCAGGAGGCCTGTACTGTGCTGTCTCTGGCAGAGTGAGCAGGGGAGGTACTTTTCATTCTGTTTCTGGAGAGACACCAAGACCCACATCTGCAGTGGGTTGGGCTGAGGACAAAGCTGAGCGGCTCCTATACTGTGTGCATAACCCACCCCCTCCGCCTCCTCTCTGAAGACCCAAGGTATTACCAGGTTATGATGGTCCGGCTGATGCTCTTCACTGAGGGCTACAATCCCTCCAGCGGCCAGTAGACCCTGGGAGGACCACCCACCACCCCCTCAGTCGTGCCCAGACCTGTCAGATTCCCACAGAGCAGGCGGTTCAAGCTGGGACCTCTGACCAGAGAAGCAACAGATGGTGATGGCCCTGCTTCTCACATTCCTCTTTGGAGAGAGGAGATTTGGGCTGGGGGGTTGGCAGGGAGTGAGGCCAGAGAACCATGCTGGGGCCCTTTGGCAAGCTAAAAACAGGGGCTCAGGAGGGATCCCGAGCTCTACATTGTGGTCAGCACTGGCCTGTGTCTTTCTATGGTTCCATACTTCAGCATCTCACTTTCTTCCAGATCCTCAGTTGCCTCACACGTGTCTTTATAACATCTGAAGTCAAAACAGGTAGGTTCACACATTCCCAGCTGGTCAGCCCCTGTGCTCACTGAATGCTGGGGGGAAGTGGGCAGGGGCAGGCAGGTAGCAAATTCCCCTTGCACAAATACTCGGCACGCACCTTTGCCCAGGCTCTGGAAGTGGTCAGCTTCTGCAAAGACAAAGCAGTGCAGTGACCTTGAAGTCAACGCCCTTCAGCCACATTAGATGATGTGACCTGCCCCACTCCTTACCATGCTGCTCAAAGGTCCACCCACAGCTGATGCTGTGGGACAGTCTTTTTGGCATGCCCAGGGCCCACGGGACCAACTGCAAACCCCAGGCCTCTCCAGAATATCCTAGAACTTCCAAAGAGTGGGTCTCATTGGCCTTTTGGCCAGGGTCCCTGCACGCTTGCTGAGCCTGCAGTGCCTGGGGGGCTATTTCATGAGGTTTCCATTCAGGGGAAGGAAACGTGCTTTAGAATAAGGGCCCCACACTTCAGGGTGACAGCCTCAGGGAGCTTGGGTAGTAGGAAAAACACTGAATTTGGATCTGCAAATCTGGGCTTGAGGTCCGCCTTTGCCGTGTCTCAGCAGCCTGACCTTGAGTGGTTCCATAACCTCTCTGCATATTCGCTTTCTCATTGGAAAAAAGGACAAATTCTACTTGCCATATCCAATGTTGCGTGAATGTGCCCTGTAGCTGCTAAATACTATATAAAATATCATTGCTCGTTATTCCTATTATGTGTAGTACTAAAATCAAATATAGCCAGGGATGAGGAAGTTCCAGTGTCAGTTCTAAGTCCTCCATCAATGCACAGCGGAGGCCACGCAGAGCCTTCCCCGGTTGTAACATGCAGATAGAGACAGCTGTCTCCAGGGACCCTGGGGCCCGCAGGGGCTGTGGAAATGGAGGTGCTGGGTGTCTGGGATGCTCTTTGGAGATCAGACCGCACAGAAGGCCTGGCCTAGGCTTGGCTACTAGGATGCAGGGCTGTACCTGCCCGCAGGCAAGAGAGTCCCAGCAGGGACTCTGCTCTGTAAAGGGTTCTTGGCCTTGCTTAGGGGGCAGTCACCATAGCGACCTTCACTGTCTATGTGGTCCTTCCCACAGCACTCTGGTGAATGATATCTTATGAGATCATGTCAGCATGAGAAGGCAGCTGCAGAGGAGGGCGGAGACTGTCCCTGGCCTCCTGGGTCTTGGTCAGGTTAATAATCTTCTCCTGTAAACCCCTTTAAAAAAAT
Source organism: Rhinopithecus bieti (assembly GCF_001698545.2). Classification (NCBI taxonomy): domain Eukaryota; kingdom Metazoa; phylum Chordata; class Mammalia; order Primates; family Cercopithecidae; genus Rhinopithecus; species Rhinopithecus bieti. Next base: position 1,771,169 of record NW_016805082.1, on the reverse strand, counting down.
ACAAAACTGTGTTTAATCCTACAAAAAAACCTAAGTGTTTGTTGTGCTGCTCTCCCTGGCTTTCGGGGGGGGCTGCAGCCTCCTCTGAACTACAGTCTGACACAGGGAAGGGCTCCAGCCTGGGGGAGGTGGTGCTGCTGATAAAAGAGATGAGGCTGGTCTGGTAAGGTCCACAGCCATGAGGATCAGGCGCGGTCAGAGGTCTGGGGGCACAAGAAAGGGGAGGGTTGTATGGAGTGGGAGGGTGGGGGCAGGTAGGGAGATTGGGGACAGCAGCTCCCCCACCAAAGCCTCTGCTCAACTGAGTGGTCATGTACCCTGTCCCCCAGAGTGGGTCTTCCCTGGCCGCAGAGGGAAAGTCCAGGGCCCAAGCTCTTGGCCTGCCCTGGTGCCTTGGCGCAGAAGTGACATGGGGCACTTTCATGTCCAATTCCTATTCCCCATTGCCCACCTGTGCTGCCCATGCCCGCCTGTGCTGCCCACACCCCAGTCCTGCCTTGTCCTGCCTGGCTCAGTAAGCAGAAGCCATGAGCGCCCATCCCCATGCCCTGCAAATCCTAACAGAGGAGGAAGATCCCATCCTGGCTACTTCCCCACCCCCACAGCTTTGGGACTTGACTTCTTGTTTTCAAAAGGGCACTGGGGCTAAGGACTGCCAGGTTCTCTGGGGAAAATGATTCTCTGGGAACAACTGTCCAATACATGTTTCCTGATGCTACTGTGAAGTGAAGTAGGTGGTCTTTTTCTGTGACCCTCTAGAGCTCATCAGTCCCCTCATGCAACTCTTCCATTCCCCCAGCAGGTGTGTCCCCCAGAGACAGATGTGGGGTGACCCACTTGGAGCCTGCATCTAGTGAGAGACAGTGTCCCCTGACGCAGTAAGATCTGTCTTTGCCAGAGTGTCAGGGGACGGCTTGATCAGCTGGAGGCAGGTGGGGGAGTCTGACCCCATCTAGAAAAAGTCCAATTTCTTTGTGTCTTTCCCCAACCTGACCTGATGCACCTGAAGGAAAATAGGCCTCAGCTGGGCTGTGAATCAGGCACTTTCCAGGAAGGGTAAGCCTCATTCAGCAGGCTCCTACATCCCAGTCCAGTGAACATGCCCTCCCTTCTTGTTCAAGAGCCACGAACAATGGCCATAAGGCATCTACAATTCATGCCCTTGCTGGATTCCAGACTCACCCAGCCATGCTTCAATCAAGATTTGGCTTCCTGTCCAGCCCCCATGTAGGGAGAGATTTGCTGATCGTGCCATCTTGTGTATTCTAGCCCCCAGCACAGTCATGCACAGCTAATGAACAAATTCACATTCTCATCTAAATGTCAGGAGGTTGAACTTCAGTCGGTGGAGATGGGTGTTCCGGGAGATGGCTATGCTGGAAATTAGGTGTCTGAACTTGCAAGAGCACCTTGGCAAATGGTCTAAGCTACGTCACCTTCTGGGGTCTCTTGGAAGACAGATGACCTTCATGGAGACAGCCAACCATCACCCTTAGCTGTGTCCCCTTGAGATTTAAGTTTATATAGCTATTTATTTATCTGCTGCCACACAGAATACATATCCCTATGGGGGCAGGAAACACAGCCTTATTCACCAGTGCACAGCGGAATCTACCGGAGAGCCTACTGCATAGGAGAAGGTCAAGAATGTTTACAGAATGGGTGATTAAAAATGAATGAATGACTTCAGCATAAAGATGGTAAGTTAAAGAAATGCTTCTACTTTTGCTCCCATCCAAAAATCACAGTAAAACAACAGCTTTTATAAAAAAGGATAAACCCTGAAGGGTGAGAAGAACTGGAGAGGAAACAATAGCAACTTTCTTGAAACCCAGAAAACAGATGCATTCTACACTTGTACAAGAAAAAAAAAAAAAAAAAAAAAAAAAAAAGGAACCAGCGCCGTTGACACTTCAGAATCCCAAAAGGATTAAATGTCCATGACCCTGTCTACCTCTGGAAGTGGGGGGTGAAGGAAGCAGCCAAAAGAAGAGGGGATGGGTTGAGAGTCCATTCAGGAAGCACCCTAGTTAGACCTCCTGTTCCCCTCCCTAACTCTGTCCAGACAAGAGACTTCTCCCAGCCCTTCCTGGCAGAAGCCTGGAGATTTGTTCTCTGGAAAGTGGAAAACAAAGGGTCTCTTGAGTGAAAAACACACAGAACCATTAAGGATGGGCTTGTCATACCCCCCAAAGGATGACTAAGTAAACATACCCATACTAGATGTCTAGACTCCCAGCTCTCTCCTCCAACTTGGTTTCAGAGGCTGGTGATCAGGACTCAACCCTCCAAGCAGGAGATTGAAAGAGCTCTTCCTGAGGATTCTGACTTTCCCCCAAGCAAAATCTGATACCAAATGTTCCTGTAACAAGCTCAGTCCCTGCCAGAGCACCCTCCAGGGAAGCTGACAGATGTCAAGTTCACAGGCCCAGAGCCTCCTCTTACTTGGTTACCAGGCATCTGAGGAAAGACAGAGCGAAAACACAAGCATGAAAAGGCATCTTGGAGGAAACAGAGTCTGTCCAGGGAGAAGAACGCTTCAAATAAAGAGGATGCTCCAAAAATCCTTCAGGGAATAGAAAAAAGGGGAGCCCTTGGAAATTAAAATATGATAGAAAAATAAAAATCTCAATGGAAGGGTTGAAAGAAAAAAGTTGAGGAGATCTACCAGGACATACTGCAAAAATACAAAGAGATGAAAGTAGAGAAAAAAGATGAGGAAATGGGAGGTTTCTGAGATCTGACATCTAAGTGAGAGGAATTCCAGAAGGAGAGAACAGAGAAAACAGGAAGGAGGAAATCATCAAAGAAGCATTGCAAGAAACTCACCCAGAGGGGAAGGCAATGATTAAAAGGACTACCCAGTGTTCCGTACAGTGGAGGAAAACAGTCCCACACCAAGGCACATCATTGTGAAATTTCACACCACTACTCACTAAGAGAAGATCCGGCTAGTTTCCAGAAAGGAAAAAGAGGACCCGCAAAAGGATCAGGAATGAAACTTGCTTCGGGCTTCCAACAATATATTTGAAATGTGGAAGAAGAAATCCCTCTAACATTCTGAAGAAAAACAATTTCCCATTTAGAATTCTACACATGCCCAAGCTGCCAACAGAATAGAATAGAGATATTCTCAGATATGCAGAGTCTCAAAATTGTACCTTGCACACTCTCTTTCCTAGGAGGCAATGGTAGGACATGTTCTTCCTAAAAAGTAAGAGAGTAAACCAAGAAAGAAACACGCGTGGGATTCAGGAAACAGGGGATGCAATATGGGAGTGAGGCAAAGGAAACACAGATGCCAGGAAGTCAGCTGCGTGCTAGGCAGAGAGGGCAACCAGGCCAGACCAAAGGCAGCAGAAGGCCCCAGGGAGATTTTACCAGATGCAATCAGTAGGACTTCTGGTGCATCTGGACATCTTGAGAGGAGATTGAAATTGTAGGTGGAAATTTTTGCATTGAAATTAGTGATAAGGGCAGGCGTGATGGCTCACGCCTGTAATCTCAGCACTTTGGGAAGCCAAGGCAGGAAAATCACTTGACGTCGGGAGTTCGAGACCAGTCTGGCCAACACGGGGAAACCCTATCTCTATCCAAAATACAAAAATTAACCAGGCGTGGTGGCGTGTAACGCACACTCCTAATCTCAGGTCTTCAGGAGGCTGAGACAGAAGAATTGCTTGAACCCAGGAGGCAGAGGTTGTAGTCAACCAAGATCACACCATCGCACTCCAGCCTGGATGACAGAGCGAGACTCCATCTCAAATAAAAAAAGAAAAAAGAAATTGGCGATGAGAGCAAGGACAACTACACAAACCAAACCAAGACAATGAATTAGTCCCTCCAGAGAAGACAAAATGTTGTGCAGGAAAGACAAAGCAATCTGGTTTGCTGCATGGATCAGTTATATACAAATAGAACTTTATGGACATAAAAATATTAAAACTGAGTATTCATCCAACCAAAATTGTGCCACAGCTTCCTTGCTGGATGAGAAGTGGGAAGTATGTGAGCATGTGGTGGGGACAGGGGAGGAAAGGGAGCCACATTTCCATCTTCAGCGGTGGAAAGTTCATAGGTCGTCTCTGAAGATGGAAGCATCTAGAAGTATTACTAGAAGAGTGTCATTTAGAGACAAGAATCAAGGGGAAAAAAAACAGCCAAAAGACATGAAAGTGGTGACCTCTGGAGACTGGAAGATGGTCAAAGAGGAAAACCCAACTGCTTTTGTTTCAAATTATTTAGAAGAATATGATGCTTCAAATATATTACTTTTTTTTTTCTTTTTTTTTTTTTTTAGACGGAGTCTCGCTCTGTCGCCCAAGCTGGAGTGCAGTGGCGCGATCTCGGCTCACTACAACCTCCTCCTCCCAGGTTCAAGGGATTCTCCTGCCTCAGCCTCCCGAGTAGCTGGGACTACAGGCATGCGCCACTACGCCCAGCGAATTTTTGTATTTTTAGTAGAGACGGGGTTGATTGGCCAGGATGGTCTCGATCTCTTGACGTCGTGTTCCGCCCGCCTCGGCCTCCGAAAGTGCTGGGATTACAGGCGTGAGCCACCGCGCCCGGCCAATATATTACTTTAATAAAACAAAAACTAAAGATCAAAATAAGTAAATACATGTATTCTACCTAGTGTGAAATCTCTTTCAACCACTAGATGGTGCTGTTGTCCCCCTCGTGGAAACCGCACCCGGGCAGGGCAGGTGCTTGCTGGTCAGCTTGTCTGTGGAGTTTTCCACGAAACAGAATTAAGTAAGCTTGTTATGAAAAAAAGTTAGGAAGGAATTAACGTTGTTCATTTTCTTTCCTTGCCAAATAGGATCCCACTTGACTGAATAGGAAGAAAAACATCATTTGCCCCTAGTGGTGCAATAACTGGAAGCTCAGTGCTGGGCACGAAGCTGAGTCCTGGGGCTAAGTGCTGTGCCCTCTAGAAACAGATGTTAACTCGATACATTCAACGGTGTGGCCAGCTGTGGCAAATGCCTGTCTCAGGCACCTGGGCCTGGACTCACGAGTGAGAGGAAATTCAGGAATGGGAAGCTTGTTTCAGGGAAGCAGAAGCTACCTTTGGTGCTCCCTGTGGTCAGAACTGAATGACATTCAAGGAAAAGTGAATTTGGGATTATTCAGTGACAAGTGGGAAGCTTATGTACTGGGAGAAGCCAAGGCATCGGCATGAATATCAGGTCAGTTCCCCCGAAAGCATGTCTGCTTCGAGTTTTGAGATGAAGAGGAGGCCTCTTTAACACGTTCTGCAAAGTCACTAATGGCAACTTGATGACCTGGTCAATGAATAGGGTTTTTTTTTTTTTTCCATTGGCCCTATTTTCCATGACTTTTCTGGATCTGTGGTTACCTATTTTGGACCTCTGCTCTGTTGCACACAGGCTTCATGAGATAAATACTATGAAAGAAATATTTTATTAATGAGGTATTCTGGCACACTGGCCACTTAGTTTTCTTGCCACTCTTCCTTTCCAGATCATTCTGCCACCGCAGCCTGGCTGACCCCCAGTCATCCTGATCACTCCTCTGTCTCCCGTTCTGTATCCTCCTCCCTCTGTCCCAGATCTGAGCATGGTTCCCAGCTCTTGACTCTTCTCCTTCTCTCTCCACCCTCCTCCAGATATCTAAATTATTTCTCAGAGTCTCAGTCTTCTCCCCTCTGTGGATGACACTCCAAAATCTCCACCCCATCCTTGACTCCCTCCTCACCTCCAGACATCCATTCCTGCCTCTTTTCAGACAACTCCACTTAGGCAATTCACCAACCTTCAGTTAGACATGCATGCAGCATGTCTAGAATCAAACTCAGCAGCTCCCCCGTCCCAGCCACCTACTCCTGCTAATTTTCTCATTCCTGACATCAGGCATGCACGCATTCAATAAACATTTACTCGGGTTTTAACAAACAAGGTTTACACCCTTAAGGAACTTGTAGATTGCAGGTAGAGGAGAGAGATGGGTCACAGAACCCCCAACACATGTGATCGGAGCTCTATCAGAAGGAAGCAGAGGGGTCAAGGTGTCCACAGAGGAGGGGATCTCAGTGCCCCTGGAGATTCAGGGGAGCTTAGCCCAGCTCAACTCCACACCATCCAATTTCATTCCTCTTTCGCTTTCGGCTCCTGTTGACCCTTTCTCAGCTACATCTTCTGCTTCGTGCTCTTCCAAGCCCCAGTGTGCATAGGAGTCACTTGGAGATCTTGTTAAAAGGCGAATTCTCTTTGAGCAGCTGGAGGGTGGAGCCTGAGATTCTACATTTCATACATGATCCCAGGGAGTGGCACTGTTGCCACCAGACTGTGCAACCCACTACACATCCCAGGGTTCTTTCTTCTTTTGCCTTGTTGCAGCCTGATCACCTCAGGCCAGCACCAGGGCCCAGCCCACGAACACTCTCCCTGCCTCTAATCCTAGACTGTGCAGTACAGTAGCCACCAGCCATAGTGCCTACTTAAATATAAATTAATTAAAACTTAAAATTCCCTTTCTATTTACAGTAGCCACATTTCACATACGCAGTAGCCACAATGCCACATTATACAGAAAAGATATCAAGCATTTTCTTCACTGCAAAACTTCCGTTGGGTGGCACTGCACAATAATCTCAGCTCCACCTAAACTAACCACAAACTGACTACCAGCCTCACCACACTGTCAGCTCCTTGAAGGCAAGTTCTATATTTGCCTTGTCATCTTTCTCTAATTGCGGAACCTACCGCATATCCTTTCTTTCATTTGACAAATATTTATTGATCATCTCCTATGTAGCAGATGCTGTGCTTAGCACTGGGAGCAAGTGGCACCCCGAGGTGAACAAGACCAATGTGGTCCCTGTAATTGCAGAGGTCACAAAACAGGTGCTCCATAAGTCTTCATTGAAATGAAAAAATGAATGAATCATACACAGACCACCCCCAGGGAAATCTTCACACTGATTTTCGTCATTCTCCCTAACTCAGAAATGTTTAATACTTGCTTTCAATCCGCAGAAGAAAATCCAGATGCCACAGCTTGGGGTACGAGGCCCTTCTGAGAGGCAGAGATGCAGGGTTAGCATCTTCGTTTGTTAGGGCTGCCGTAACAAAACACCACCGACTGGGTGGCTCAAACAGAAATTGATTTCCCACAGCCCTGGAAATTAGGAGTCCAAGATCAAGGTTGTCAACAAAGTTGATTTCTTCTGAGGCCTATCTGCTTGGCTTGGAGACAGCTGCCTTCTCCTAGTGTCCTCAGGGTCATTCCTCTTCTTATAAGGACACCAGTCAGATTGGATTAGGACTCACCCTAATGATCTTAGTTTAATTAATTCTTTTTTTTATTTTTTTTAAGTTGGAGATAGACTCTCACTCTGTTGCCCAGGCTGGAGTGCAGTGGCACGATCTCGGCTTACTGCAACCTCCACCTCCCAGGTTCAAGAGATTCTCCTTCCTCAGACTCCTGAGTAGCTGGGACTACAGGTACGCACCACCACGCCTGGCTAATTCTTGTACTTTTAGTAGAGATGGGGTTTCCCCATGTTGGCCAGGCTGATCTCAAACTCCTGATCTCAGGTGATCCACCTGCCTTGGCCTCCCAAAGTATGAGATTACAGGCGTGAGCCACCTCACCAGTCCCCTTAGTTTAATTTAATCACCCCTTTAAAGGCCCTGTCTCCAAATACAGTCACATTCAGAAACATTCAGAATCAGGCCTTCAACATCTGAATTTGGGAGAGACACAGCTCATCTCATAACAATTAGAAATATGATCTTGGAAACTAACAAAACTGGGTTCTGATAGCAGCTCTGATATTCCTGCCAGTGCAAGGGGACTTGACTTGTCTGAGCCTGTTTCCTCTCATGAGGAAGGTGCTAAAGCTACCTCCCTCCCGAGGCTGTCGAGAAAATTACAAGCAATTACTTACATGAAGCACTGAGCAGAGCTCAGCACATAGTAGGCACTGCGTTAATTACAGCCACTGGCATCACCACTGTACTGCTCTGATCCCCCAGCAGCAACCCTTTCCTTTCTTGTGGTCCCTGAGCACCCTGAGCCTTGCCTGCTCAAGCCCTGATTCCCAGCCCAGCTCCGTGACTCCTCTCCCTCTCATCACATTCAAACCTTAGTCTTCCTTTCCTAATTCCTTCAGACTTTCCTTCTCTGGGTAGCCTTTCGGTCAGAAGTCAGTCCCAGCTTCTCTTCTCCGAGCTGTGTTAGCATTCCTGTCAATTCCACACCAGCTCCCAATTAACACCTAGGAATTAAAATCCCATGTTAATTTGTATGCTAACTCCTCCCTCCTCACAGATATGCCACCTTCCCCATTAGATGTGAGACATTTGATATCAAAGCCACCATTATACCTTTTAGTCTCTCTCATAGCACCTATCAAAGTGTCTCAAACATAGTAGGCCTTTATCAACCAAGAGTTTGTGGACATAAAAATACTTACATACAGTTAATATTCGCTAACTGAGGAGGTGTAGGTGTAGGTGTAGCGGGGTGTGTGTGTGTGTGTGTGTGTCCGTTTAGCATTTTAAAAGCTATGGGAAAGAGAACCAACAAACTCGGTGGCTGGTTCTCTCCTGAGGGAAGAGGAGGTAATCCCATGTGGATCTGGCAGTGCTGGCAATGCCTGGTTTTGTTTTTTAAAACTGGGTGGCAGTATTATGTTAAATAAGTTTACTTATTTATTTATTTATTTAGTTTATTTATTTAGTTATTTAACTAATAAACTTATTTAACATAATACTGCCACCCAGTTTAGAAATATGCAAATATGTCCGTACTTATGAAAAATATGCAAAATAATATGTTCTTACTTGATAAATATCTGTAAGTAAATAAGATATCTTATTTAACATAATACTGCCACCCAGTTTTTAAAATATGCAAAACAATACGTCCTTACTTATAAAAAATATGCAAAATATTATGTCCTTACTTGATTGATATCTGCTGTTTACGGATGAGCTTATTAACGTACACAAAGAATGTATGAAGAATTCTCCTGACATGAGAGAAAATGCTTAAAATATTTGTTTTAGAAGCTATTTAGTTGGGATTTCAGAATATAACTCAACAAATTCCTTTAATTAATATTTTATCTAACAGGAAATATTTATGAGACATTACCAGCCTCATAAATGCAAATAGAATTTCTATAAATAAGAGAAAAAATAATTTTCTGCAAGTCTCATATTCTAAAGAGAACACCTTTAATTGTGAACCCATCTTCCGCTGGATGAAAGAAGGTAAGAGAAGCAGATAAAGGGAACAGAAGAGGTGGGGCTGTACTCTAATTAACAGTGATAATATGTACACATTCTCTGTTGCTTTCAAGCGCCGCCTCATCAATTTTCAGACAATGAAAGACACACTTAGCACCTTGCACGGCTCGCTGAGTAGTTCTTTTATTGCATTTCTATCCTCAAATGTAGTCCGTGCTCTTTGAGAGGCTTGGGCATGGAGAAGCTAAAGCTCCCCTAAGTTTGCAACAATCAGTCAGGACTAGAATCCCCAAATGTCTCATTTTTCAGTTCTCAGGTGAGACCTGGACACACATTTTTCTGTCTCCTGATCCAAGGTCCCATCCCTGAGAGAATCTTTGCAAAGCAGTATTTCCCAGAGTACCCCATATTTTGCTTTAAAGTCAGTCCAGCTCCCCCCACCCCCACCCCATAATGCAGAAGGAATACCATGGTCTTTATACCTGATCCAAAAGCAACTGCTGTCCCCAGGACAGAGGCCTCCTCAGGGCTCAGCAGAAGATTACAGTGTGTGTTATCTGGACCTGAGAACTGCACAGCCAGAGCCTCTCCCAAGAACTAGGCAATTAGGGAATTAAGAACTTTCTCCTCAATAGTGTTAAGCCCTGAGATCAAGCAACGTATGGTGCAGTGCGTGAGCACCTAGGCAAGCTGAATCCCCTAAGCGGACACAGAGCTTTCCTGCTAGTCACGGCCTGTTGCAGCCACATTTAGTTATCACCCCCTCTACAGAGAGAAGAGGGGTATCCAGGAGGCCCACTCTGGCTGGACGGCTCTGTGCTCTGTCCCAGGGGAGGGTGCCTGGGCAATGGGCTGTGTGCACACTGGTCTCCAAGGCAAGAGGACCCCCAAGCCACTATTAGAGACTAAGTTTCCCTGTCACTGTGCTTACAGGAGAGGATGGACTTGGTGCCCTCCAGTATTAGTGACACGCATTTTTCTCATTGCAATGTAATAAACCAGTTTTCTGGTCGTAGACATCATTTACTTAGCACTTGTGCTAGGTGCTAGGGATACCCCACGTTTGACCAAGCTGTGTCTGCCCCTGAGAGAGGGGGCTGACATGGGGGGTTGTTGACCCCAAAAGGCTGGGTAACAGAGAGGGCCAGAAGGAACATTACAGAGTGAGAAGGGCCACCCTGAACAGAGCTGTCCTCAGAGGCACCTGCCAGCCCTCCCCAGACAGCAGCCCTCCCTTTTAGCCTGCCCTGGCAGCTGCCTTTCCTAAGGCTTCCACGAATTAAAGAATATACTCTGGTCATTATCTGTCCTAAGGCAGGGAGGAATCCACAAGCGAGAGCCGGGAGGTGGCGCGGAGGACACCGACTCTGCCCACGCCTGGGCAAGGTTGAGCTCCGTTCCCTCCGGGCTGCTCCGGCGGCCTCCTGTCCGTGCAGGGCGCGTTTCCAGCCATCGCCGCCCAGCCACCGCCGCACGCCAGGGAGAGATCTTTCGGGATGAGCAGCGAGCCCGGGGACAGCTGGCCTGGGTCCTGTCCCTGCACCTACTCCACCTGCAGCTGGCGGATCAGGTCCCCGGACCCTCACTCCACTGCGGGAGCCAGAGCCGTCGTGCGGGGGATGTAGTGCCCAGACTGTGGCTCCCCCGCCTTCCCAAAGGAATTCCCCCATCTGCTCCATCCCTCTCGGGAAACAGCGAAATGCTGCCAACCGCCAGCTTAGCGCACCGCAGAGCGACTGAGCAGCCCCGCCGAGGCTCCGAGCCAAGATTTCTGCCCTAATAGTTTCTCCCTTCTTTCTGTCTGCTCCACCGCACCCACTAAATACGGCGCTCACACACGGACACGCGTGCACACGCGGCGCTCACACACAGGCATGGGGCGCTCACGCGCGCGCGCAGGTCTCCGTCCCCGGCACCCTGCAGCAGGGGTGCAGCCGGGTGCAGGGGAGCCGGGGAGGGTGCAGGGGCCGCGGGGACGCGAGCGGAGGGCTGGATGCCTGCCGGGCTCTCTCTCCGCCTTCCTCTTCCCTCCCAGTCCTACCGAGCTGACGGCGTCCCCGATCACATGGAGCCCCCGCCCCACCCCAGCCCGTCCCCCGCCGCCAATGCCGGTGGCCCTTCCAGTCGCGTTACTACCCAGAGATTCATCTGTACCAGGGACAGAGGGAGAGAGGAGAGGGAGGAGGGGACACACACACACACACACACACAGAGAGAGAGAGAGAGAGAGAGAGAGAGAGAGAGAGAGAGAGAGAGAGAGAGAGAGAGAGAGACTGAGATTGCTTCCAGCAGCTGCTCTCGCTAGAGAAAGGGAGTGACCCAAGGGACCGCGAGTGAAGGGACAGGATGGCTTAGGTACCTCTGCCCACAGGACCCCACGACAGGGAGAGGTTCCAGCTACAGCTCCTCCGTGGGGTCATGGCAGGGGCTGGGGAGTCCCCTCAAAAGCCCTGAGCACCCCTGCACTGCCGCTAAGGGACACCCCAGAAGTTAGCATCAGTGGGACTCCGAAGCTCTGATCTCAACAAGTAAGTTGTCTTCTTTTCCTCCTCCATTTCTCCCCCAGCTTGCGGGTTCTGGAGGGCAGGACGACACCCTCAGGTGTCCATCGCCCGGGCAGCAGGCTTTCACAGGGAACCTGCTAGATTGGTAGCCAGGGGGGATAAGGAAAAGCTTAGGGCAAGTCCCAAGTTTAGCCAGGAAATTGGAGATCTCCGTGGCTGCAGGCTGCCCTGGGCGTTGGGAGCCCAGCCATAAACACCTTAACTTCTGGCACTAGACCAGGGCTACCTGGGGGTGCCCCAGATCTCCCAGCAGTGGTCTGAGAGGCAACAGTGGCCAGGAGTGGGTGGGGTGGGGAGGATGTTATTCACCTGGTAGGACTCTTCCTTCAAATGGGAGCAGGGAGGGCCAGGGTGGGGGCGGTGCACCCCTCAGCCTTAGATCCCCAGCCTAATCTTGCTTTCTCTTTTAAGTGTGGCCAAATTGGAAACACGGCCTTGTGATTTCTGCCCCTCTCGCTCCCCGAGTCACTTCCTGCGTACCTCCCTATCTCCTTTTAAACAGCTTTCAAGCGGTTCAGAAAGGCCAGGGGTCAAGGCTGCGAGAACAGAAGATAGGGAACAGGGAAGGGCGGCCATGTCATTGCTCCCCTTCTCTTTAAGTCAGTGCTTCTCCCTGCAGAGCTGGTGGTCCCTGGTTTTATGTGCGCCTTCCCTCAAGCAGGGCTCTCCTGCCCTGGGGGCTGTGGAGGTCCTCAGGTCCAGCCCCCAAAGTTCTAGGGCCTACCCCGAACATCAGGGTGAGCAAGGCCAGCCCAGAACCTGTTCCAGGAGCCTTTTCAAACACCAGAAGAAGATCAACAGGAACATTCCAAACATTTTACTCTGCTTCAATCCTTTTAATAAGCTGAGATTACCATCTTCATTCTCCAGGTGAAAAATTGCAGCCCAGAGAGGCTGTGCAACTTGCCTCAGGTGCACAGCTCATAAAGGGAGATTCTCTCCTAGGTATGACTGGAAAACATACCTTGTTTTCATCATAAGCCATGCTTTATCGGGCTTTCTGGTTCCCAAAGCACTTGTCCATGTGAGGAAAAGTCTAATATTTATGAAACCAAGGTGCTCAGCTAGATACGTTTACATGAGTTCATCTTGACACCAGTCCTGTGGGGCAGAGCTTATTTCTTCTGTTTTACAGATGAGAGTAAGGGTAGCAGAATTCCGAGCACTAAGTGGCAGCAGCACTGTTATCTCCAAAACTCTTGTCCTCTGGCTTTAAATCCAGGGTCTTTCTACTAACAAAATCTAATTCTGAAAGCTGCTCTGGTCTTCCCATGTCCCTGCTTTTCCTCAAAGCCAGGTGTAAATCGCATCCTCCGGCTGAATGAGGCCCTCAGGCTTCCCGGAATCTGAGGAATGAACAGGGCAGAGCGAATGATGTGGGAGTTAGAGGCCCATGCTTGGACTCTGGCATAAAGAGCTTGGTCCGCTTGGCTGGCATTTTAAACTATCTATGGAGCCCACCTGAGATGGCACCATTCTGCCTAGAGGCATAAGGCCTTTAATGGGAGACCCGGGGAACAGGGTATGTGCTTCTTGGAAGAGCATCAGCAAGGCCACCATTGAAAGAGAGGAAACAGCACATAGAGAACTTGCTGGCTCAGGAGGCTGAGGTGAGAGGATTACTTGAGCCCAGGAGTTCAAGACCAACTGGGGCAACATAGCAAGACCCTATCTCTAAAAGAAAAAGAAAAAGAAAGGATGGAGAATTTGCCTATACATTCCACAAAGCACAGGGATTGTCCCCAGAACAATGTTCTAGACCTAGCTCTCCAACAGAAAGGGAACCAGCCACTCAGGCGTAGCTGTTTTCTGGCCTCTCCAAAAGCTGCTAGAAGCCGCTGGCATTACTCACATGCAGCATTTGTATTGAAGTAGCCTGCCTGCATTCAACAGAAAATGAATGTGCTCCATGCAGCAAGCAGTCCAGCTAAAGGAGGAGCCAAGGGTGAGGGGGTCAAAGAGAACCTGCGCCACATTCACTGTGCCCGGGGCTGTCCCCAAAGCTTAGCTGTCTTCTCTGGGACGAAGTTAGCTCTTACTGGGATTCCCCACCATGGCTTCCCCGGAGTCAGCTGGCATGTCCTGAGCAGTGCAGAGCTCTTTGTCCGTGGCTCCAGCAGAGACGTGTGTGGCTCTGTCACAGCATTCTTCAGCCTCGCTGTCCCTGGTGCCAAGCAAGATCCCTTTGGGGCTTTCTGCAAGCACCAGACTGGGTTTCTTGTCCAGGAATCTGGGAGACTCTGAAGGCTGCTCTAGTCATCTGTGATGAAGTAAGCCGCCACGGAGGGAAGAAATGACTAGAATGCCCATTCTCTGGTTCCCATTTGCCCTTCAAATCACCTGATTCTTCCTGCCTGCTGTGGGTGAAGCCACAAATGGGTGTGCTGTGCTTTCATGTACTTGAAAACTGCATCCACTTCTGCATTGTTGCTGCTTTTTTTTTTTTTCTGGTTCAACAACCATTCGTTTGATCACCTATCATGTGCCAGAAATCATTAATTTTTGAAAACCTTGGAATGTGATCATTGGGGCAGGGTTATGCTTTTTGTTTAGGAGAATATTAGCAAACACTTGCATTTTCTGAGCCAATACTGATTGACCATTTAGGCTGGAGGTGCAAGGATGGTGGAGAGAAGTCAGGGGTCAGGGAATCCATAGGTAGCTCAAAGGGGCTATTTTTGGATGAAAATGTTCACTGTGCGTGAGCTATAGACAGGTCATTGAGGGCTGGCAGTGTTTTCCAAGAGCAGATCCGTCATCAGATAACTGTTAAGATAGTTGTCAGACATGGAGAAATCTTTCTGTTCTTTTTTTTCTAAAGAAAAAACAAGAAGACTGGGAGTTCCAGTTCAAAGGAATGTAGTAAGGTATTTGAATAAGAATACCTGAGTGTATTTTTCAAAAAGACATGTGGAGTGGCTTTCTCTGGAATTGTTTTAAAACAGAGTGGACAGCTTCCCCTTCTGACGTTCTGTCAGCCAGGGCTGGCGTGAGCGGCTGCCTCTGCAGGCCCTGCCTGGGCAGCAGCAGCTTATCTAGCTCCTCCTACCTTGACATTGTGATAAGGGAGCTATTCTAGTCAACAGGGCCCAGGATGGTGGGAACCCTTGCCAAGAGCCGTGCTAAGTTAAAGGGTAGCGCCAAAGCTTTCACATGTAACCCTGGAGATCCTGGCTAGTGCTTAAACTGTTAACATCCATTATCGTTCCAGACCAGAGCAAGCTGAGGGCAAAGGTCATGGATCATCTGACCAGTTGGCAGGTGGCAATGGCACTTCCTGGTCACCAGGGATCAATCAGTAGGGTGGCCAGAGAGTATGGGGGACAGGAAAGGGTGAGGGTGGGGGAGAAATGGAGGCTTGGGGAGGGAAGGAGAGAGCAAACTCAGAGTCTCATTCTCATCCCCTGACTCGGTGGTCCGGGACTGGGTGTGCTGCCCACCCTATACCTTCTCTCAGGTTTCAGGCACCCCACTTTACAATCAGGGAGGTCCAATGCTATCATCTTACATTATTTCCTGCTGCTCAGAAAGGAAAATGGGAGTGGGGCGCAGTGCAAGAACCAAGAGGACCTCAGATGCTTCCTGGGACCAAACCTGTGTCTCCTCCTTAGAGTGTGCCCCCCACTCCCCCAACCCCAGGGAGGACGGCACTGCTGAGGACTTGGTGCCTAGAGCCCGGGGCAGTGGGAGGTGCAGTTTCTGCTCCAGCAAGGGGGCTGTCCAGCAGTGCCAGCAGAAGCCATGGGTGCCAGGCCCCAGGAACGGCCCAGTGGATGTCACAGTATGAACGCTTCCCCAGCCAAGTCAGGCTGCTTTGTGAAGTGTCCTTCTCCACATGAACTCCCTCAAAAAGTGAGTAGGGAGCTCTCATCACAGGCCAGACCTTGTGTAGGCACCTGAGCTCGACGGGGGAGGGGGCGGATCTTACACACCAGGCCTGCCAACCTAGGAGCTCTCAGATCACTGCCTGGGGGCGGCAGAGCTGCCGGAGAGACTCCAGCATTGGTGCTGCATGCCCTTAGGGAGAGGCACAGGAGCCGCAGGGGTGAAGGCAGGCTGCCCCGGGGGAGCAGGGAAGGCTTCTAAGGGGGCTTGAGAAACAGGTTTGCTGGTGAAAGGGTAGAAGGGGCCCAGGGAGTGGTTTGGAGAGGAGGGAGCCAAGGCTAGACACAGGGCAGTAGGCAGGGAGGCCTGGGCCTGCAGCCGCCCTCAGCCCCAACCACCTCTCCTGTGTCTCTTTCAATGCCCCCTGACTCCCCCTAAACACTCATGCTTGGTCACATTTTATTTCCTTTCTCTTCCTCTCCCTCTCTCTCTTTCTCAGTTTGGTTCTTTTTTCCCCTCCATTTTTGTCTTTTTTTCACTCATTCTCTCTTTTTTTTTTTTTGAGACAGAGTCTTGCTCTGTAGCCCAGGATGGAGTGCAATGGCGCGGTCTCGGCTTGCTGCAAGCTCCGCCTCCCGGGTTCACGCCATTCTCCTGCCTCAGCCTCCAGAGTAGCTGAGATTACAGGCGCCCACCACCACGCCCAGCTAATTTTTTGTATTTTTAGTAGAGACAGGGTTTCATCAATGGTCTCAGATAGTAGAGCCAGGATGGTCTCGATCTCCTGACCTTGTGATCCGCCCGCCTCGGCCTCCCAGAGTGCTGCGATTACAGGCGTGAGCCACCGCGCCCAGCCTCACTCATTCTCTTGATCATGGATGCCGTTTAGTGCATTTATGCTTCTTTAACTCAATCTCTTTACTGCAGTCATTCCTTATTTTTCCACTAAACGCTTTGATTTTGAAATCATTGTACATTCACATGCAGTTTCAGAAATAATGAACAGAGATCTACCATTCCCTTCATCCAGTTTCTCTCGGTGGTAATATTTTGCAAAACTGTAGTACACCATCAAAACGAATAGATAACTGATAAGAAAACAACATTTCTGTCACCAGGAGTATCTCTTATGTGGCCCTTTAATAGCCACGCCCACTTCCATCCCACCCCACCCTCTCCTTAACCTCTGGCAATCACTTGTCTGTATTTGTCATCTCAAGAATGTTATGTAAGTAGAATTATACGGTATGCAATCTTTTGGGATTGGCCTTTTTCACTCAACAAAATTCTCTGGAGATTCATTCAGGGGTGTACCTGTGTGCTTGTTGGGGGTGGGGGTGAGGTGTGTGTATGTGTCTGTGGTTTTTTTATTGCTGAGTAGTGGGAATGTACCATAGTGGGAATCCTCCATAGTGGGGAGGTACCATTGCTTGTTTAACCATTCACTTAATGACATCTGGGATGTTTTCACTTTGGGGCAATTATGAATAAAGTTGCTATAAACATTTGTATACTGGTTCTTGTGTGAACACAGGTACATAGGTTTTTATGTCTCTGGGATAAATGCCCAGAAGTGTAATTGATGGGTCATCTGGTAGTTGTATGTTTAGTATTTTTTTTTTTTCAAAGAACTCTCAAGCTGTTTTCCATTGTGACTATGCCATTTTACACTCCCACCAACAATGTACCAGTGATCCAGTTTCTCTGCATTTTTGCCAATATTTGTTATTGTCACTATTTCATATTTTAGCCATTCTAGTCCTATCTTATTGGGGTTTTATTTTGCATTTCCCTGATTACTAATGCCATTGACTTTTTTTTTTTTTTTTGAGACAGAGCCTTGTTCTGTTGCCCAGGCTGGAGTACAGTGGCGTGATCCCGGCTCACTGCAACCTCTGCCTCCTGAGTTCAAGCGCTTCTCTGGCCTCAGCCTCCCAAGTAACTGGGACTACAGGTGCGTGCCACCATGCCTTGCTAATTTTTGTATTTTTAGCAGAGACGAGGTTTCACCATGTTTGTCAGGCTGGTCTCAAACTCCTGACTTCAGGTGATCTGTCCACCTCAGCCTCCCAAAATGCTGGGATTACAAGCATGAGCCACCACGCCTGGCCTGTTGACCATCTTTTTATGTGCTTATTTGCCCTCCAGATATCCTCCTTAGCAAAATGTCTTCTCATGTCTTTTGCCCATTTTCTAATTTGATTGGCTTTTCTTGTTGTTTCTGTTGAGTTTTGAGAATTTGTAAGTATATATTTTAGATACCAGTCCTTTGTCAGTCAGATATGTAATTTACAAATGTTTTCACCTACTTTGTAATTTTGCCTTTTCATCTTAACAGAGTCTTTAAGAGCAAGTATTTTTAATTTGATGGAAGTTTAATTGACCAGTTTTTCTTCTTATGGATTGTGCTTTTTTTGTCAAGTCTAAGAACTCTTGGCCTGCCCTAGATCTTGAAGAGTGTCTCCCGTGTTTTTCCCTAGAAAGTTTTATTGTTTTATATTTAAGTTCATGATGTATTTTGAATTAACTTTGGTATAAAGTCTGAGACTTAGGTCAAGGTTCTTTTTTTGCCTAAAAATGTGCAATTGCTCTGGCACCATTTGTTGTAAAGACCGTCTTTCCTCCACTGAATTCCTTTTGCACTTTTGTCAAAAATAAGTTGGGCATATTTGCAAAGGTCTATTTCTGGGTTCTCTGTTCTGTTCCATCAATCTATGTGTCTATCCTTCTGCCAATACCACATAGTCTGCATCACTGCAGTTATGTAATGAGTCTTGAACTTGTGTAGACTGATTCCTTCCACTTTATTCTTTTCCAAAATTGTTTTATCTATTCTAGTTGCTTTGCCTTTTCACATAAGTTTAGAATAATTTTATCTATATCTATAAAAAATCTTGTGATATTTTGATAGAAATTGCATTGAATTCTGTATATGAATTCAGAGAGAATCAACATTTTTACTATATTGAGTCTTCCAATCCATGAGTACAGTATGTTTCCCCATTTATTTGCTATTCTTCAGCTTCTTTCTTTGGCCTTTTGTAATTGTCACTAATTGTGTGACCTTGGACATTCGTCTTTCAGACCTTCAGTTCTCTTTCTGTAAAATGTGTCTGGTAACACCTACCTTGAAATGCCATGGGAAAGTCAAATAAGATAGCACATGAGCAGTACCCCATGGCAAGCACCAAGACGCAGTTCCCTTCAGCTGGGTCTCTCATCTGTTCTTTCTTCCTCCTCAGCTTTCATTCTGACGCCCACATCCACGTACACTTCACTTTGTCTTTCCTTATCCTTTGCTTTTTTTATTCTTCTTTCATTCTCAACTCAGTCTAATTTTTCTCTTTTTTCTTTCTTTTCTTTCTTTCTTTCTTTTTTTTTTTTTTTTTTTTTTTTTTTTTTTTTTTTTTTTTTTTTTTTGATACAGAGTGCCACTCTGTCACCCAGCCTGGAGTACAGTGGCGCAGTCTCGGTTCACTGTCAACCTCTGCTGCCTGAGTTCAAGGATTCTCATACCTCAGCATCCCGAATAGCTGAGAGTACAGGTGCTCACCACCATGCCCAGCTAAATTTTTTTTTGTATTTTTAGTAGAGTTGGGGTTTCACCATGTTGGCCAGGCTCTTCTCAAACTCTTGACCCCAGGTAATCCACCTGCCTCGGCCTCCCAAAGTGCTGGGTTACAGGTCTGAGCCACCACTGCTGGCCTTTCTTACTTCTTTCACTTTGTTTTTCTCTTATTCTCACCGGACTTTTCTGTTTCATTTCTTCTCCCACGATATTTGTCTCTCTCCTCTTTCTTGGATCATTTAAGCATTCCATTTTTGTGGAGTTGCTCAGACATTGAGTGTGACTCAAGGGTCACTCAATCTGAGTTCAAATCCAGATCAATCACTTACTAGATTTGGGGCAGTTGACTCACCCTCCTGCACCTCAGTTTTCTCATCTATAAAATGGGGAGAACAGTATCTACCTGATAACTTTTCTGAAATGATTAAATGAGTTTATACATGTAAAGCATTTGGAATAAAATTGGGTATATGGTACAGCCCCAGTAGGTAGCTATAATTATTGGGATTTTATCTGTTATATCCAGTTTCCCTGGCTCTTTCTCACATTTACCTTCCCGCACCATCTGATCCTGTTCACTTGTATATGAATATATTCAAATTCTCTTTATCTTGCTTTCAGGCTGTCATCTCTGTGCACTTCTACCTCATATTGCCTAATCATCACTGATAAATTGGCACCAGCCCAGGAAATCTGTCCCTTGGGTTATAGAGAGGAAACAAGTGGTTTTTCATTTTGATTTAATTATTAATCCCTTTTATTATTTAATGTGGACTACATACACTGTGGGGTTACAATGAGGAAAATGGATTATCACTGTGCGGCTCACTTTCAAAGAGATGGTAGGCTTAAAAAGGAAAAGCACCAGACAGACAGAAACAAATGTGGGGAAAAGGCAAAATTAATTAATTTGATTTCCGTGCCCTTTTCATGGCCATGATTTTTCATACATCGTCTGTGGGATCCAGGAGGGTGCATGTGGATTTTGCAAGGAAGCCACAGCTACGTATTAAAGGGAAGGGGTGTAAGGAGTGGCGAGTGGCCCACAGCGGCTCACCAAAGAGGGCGGAAAAATACTCATCCTAAGCAAATGGGAGGCTGGTAGGTGGGAAACTCAGTCACAAGCTCACGCGCCTACTCCATAGGTGCAGTGCTCAATCACGGGCTTCGTCTGTGATGCTAAGTTACTTGAAAGGCACTCACCTGTCACTAAGCCTTTCAAATCTATATTCCATACCTTGAATCGGGCCTGATATCTGCCCTTTAAAAAACTGCTGAATATATTTAGACTCACTTAGATATGCTGGACAGAGGGATATTTTAAATACCATCAAAATGGTCTTTTTGTCTCTGTATTTTCTCCAAAGAATTGAACTCCTCAAGCAAAATGCCAGGTCTGCCTGCTCTCCTTTCAGACTAGAATTCTGCCTCCCTTTAAAAATCCTTACATGAAACACCATTTAATCCTTCTCTCCCTGCCTTTTTGTGTTTATGGTGACCTCTCAGTATTTTGGTTTCTTTAATGACAAAGTAACTGTGGAATCAGTCCACAGCATTTCTAGGGTGCGTGTTTCTCTCCAGATATCAGAAAATAATGCATGAGGTTTTAGTACTTCCTTAGACTTGTGGTGGGGAATCCTCCAAGGATGGAGTTGGAATGAGCAGCCCATTCTCTCCCGCTTGTCTGGGCTACCCGAGGCTCTGCAGGCCCCAAACTCACTTTCTGTTGCCCCATTTGGCACCAACTGCCCCCCTCTGTTGTGCAGCCAGAAGTCAGGGCCGCCTGGCAGACCTATTGCTAAATCTTTCAGTGTTTGTATTACATAAAACTTCACAGTAGGTGTTTCTGTGTCTACAATGCCAGAATCCTGGGAATGAGTTAACCCAAATTAGTGTGCCCTCTGGCAAGCCCTACTCTCCAACTATAAAAGGGGACTAACGTGATAGGATTCTCATGAGCCAACGCCGGAGTTGGAAGAGCCCAACAGAGATGCAAACTGCCATTATTATTCTGTGATAATAATTCCACATACTAGGAATACTGGGATTATTTCAGACCTTATATCTACCCTTAACCTATACCGATCCAATCCAGGGGGGCCAAGTACATTACACCAGTATTTGGTAGGATAGGATTTTTCATGATAAAGTGGCAGAGATATCAGGAACATTAGGATTTCCACAAGTAGTATTTCTACCTCTTATATAGGAAAGAGACCCGGGGTGGTAACTTATAGAGTAACATGTAATGTGGAGCACAGGATGTGGCCAGGAGAGTCAGGGTTATGATTCAGAACCAAGATGGCTGGACTCCAACGGGTGTGCAGTAGGAGGGTGGGAAAGCGTGGGCTCTGAAGTCAGGCTGCTGTCAGTTCAAACCCAGGTTCTGCTGCTTGCGAGCCATGTGGTCTCTGACAAGTTCCCTCCCTGCTCTGAATCTCAGTCTCCTGATCTGAATAATGGACATATAACACTTATTCCACAGCGTTGCTGAGCTGATCAAGTGCATTAACACATGTAAGCCTCCTAGTCCAGAGCAGCAACGCACGCACACACACACACACACACAGACACACACGCACACACACACACGCGCGCACACAGACACACGCACACACACGCACACAGACACACGCACACAGACACACGCACACACACAGACACACACACACAGACACATGCACACAGACACGCACACACACGCACACACACACGTGCACCCACACAGACACACGCGCACACACGCACACAGACACACGCACACACAGACACACGCACACACACACGCACACGCACACAGACACACGCACACACACACAGACACACACACGCACACACACACACTTCAATTCCAGAGCTGTTCTGCAAAGAAAAACCAAAAGGCAGTACAAGCTGCGCAGGCAATGAATTGATGACGTGTTTAAAGCAAAAGCAAAAAGAGTGCAAAGGCCGTGGAGAATGTGGCACAGACAGAAAAGATGCTCCCTAAAGAGTTTGTCCCGGTCAGGGTGTCTCTGAGCAAAATGAGGGACAACCGAGTGACTCTGGGATCAACCTCAGTCCTGCATCCTCGCCAACATCTTAACTTTGTTCTCAACAATAAACCCACCATGTGGGGAGCTCCCCTTCGAGGGACAGAGGCAGCCCAGAATGGAGGCACGGGATGCGCTGAGAAGGGGACACCTGGGTGCCAGTGACAGCTCCCCAGGGATGGTCGGTCTGAGCAAGGCCGATGCAGCAGAGCCCCTCACCCGCCTGAGATGCCTCCTCCGCCTTCCCAGCAGCTCCCTTCCGCGGAGCCCTTAACAGCTTGGCAATCAGAGAACATCGTGTGCACGGACAGCTCCGCGGGGATGAAGTGTCTCATCTGACACAGACTGTTCCAAAATCCGCGCTCTCCCTGCCTGGCTCTGCGTTTCACTGAAAGCCCCTTGCCCTGATTCCGGCCCTCAGTCCCCGCGCACAGCCACCGAGACTCTAGCCACTCTGGATAATAGAGGCGGCCTTTCTGGGGCATTCTGCTTGGAGAAGAGGTGAAAGAGCTATGCATGCCTGGAGCCCCTGGGAGTCCATGACAGCCAGGAGCATCCTGGGCATAAAAATCAGCACCTGCGGCCTCATCCCACTCATCTCGCACAGCTCTGCAGTCCTTTCCATCCTTTCCCGGATGCCCCCACCGCTGATAATCAGCATCCATTACATCGGCGCCAGGAACCAGCTCAGGAGGCTGCCTGATCCGCCCTCCTGTCTCTCTAGCCCTCCTCTGGAAGGACTCAGAACGCTTGCAGTCAGAAATCTCTCCCCATTGAGACCATTTTTACTGTTGGTGAACTGGAGGACTATTGCCATTGCCCAAGACGCTGTTCTCTGCAGCAGGTTTGCACGGGGTGCCAGTTGGGGAGGAGAAGGCAGCGAGGAACCCCACACTTTAAGGAACAGGGATGTCATAGCAGCCATCTGCATGGTGGAGGGGGCTGGGGAGCACAAGGCTGTTGGCAAGGAGACAGAGCTAGTTAGGACCACAGGAACCAGGCTGATGGGCACTGAGGGGGCAGCCCAGGTGGCCCTCTCTGCTATCATGGGCCTTGCAGATTGAGTTCTCCTCTTCCTGCCGGGCCTCCTGCCTTCATTGTCCTGAGGACTGGCAGGTAATGTTTGTGGCAGATCTGTTAGTGCAAACAGGGAGGCTCTGAGAGGAATCTAGTGGCACTACCACAACTCCTAACACCACTCTTAGCCTAACTCACAAAAGCAGCCCAACATAGCCACGGGAGGAAAAGGCTTCTCTCTGACTCCCTAGCCCAGAAATACAAACCAGCAGCTGACAGACTGAATCTGACTCACACATAGATCTTCTACAGCTTGCTCACTTTTCAAAACTGTTGAATTAGTGGTCAACATGGAAAAAGAGAAATTTCATCTTCAAAAGTTTAATTTCTAGCTTTTCTGGAAAAAGCAAAAGGAGGATCTTGCAGTACTGGCTCCACGGCATAGCAAGGCAACAATAAACTAGAGGCGAGCAGCGGCTGCTGCTTTAGAACTGCATGTGTGTACAGCTCACCACAGTCCCCACCACCCCCTACCATGTCCCCCAAACCCAGGGTAAGTTTTGGTCACATTTATCATGGGTTTGTATATTTGCTTTTCCTAGGATAAACACAATGCAATATTTAAAATGTTTCTCTACATCAAAATATGAAAATGAGGGTCTAAGACATCCCATTTAAATAAAAATAGGAGAAAGCCTACTAACTGCACGGGACCAAGAAGGATGTAGAGTGTGTCTGTGTTGGAAGAACCCGATCCAGCAACTGCACTCACTGACCTCACACAGCCACAGCCGTGGGTGTAGGTGGCAGGGCTCAGCACAAGACCCACAGGTTCTGGTTACTATGACATGCACATCCTGCCCAGCGGAGAAATTCCAGAGTGAGGAGGCTTTACCCTCACTCCCGGCAGAGGCAGACCTACCTCAGAAGAAGGAGAATCCAGTAAAAGGGTGTTAAGAATGAAATCAGTGGCTGCTAGTTAGTGCTCTTGTTTCTACTGTGGGGGCCATTGTCCAAGCAGACCTTCAGAGAGTGACGGGGCACTCTTGTTGATGATGCCAGAACAGCAGGTGTTACCTGGGACGCATGGACACCTTATCTCCTTGGAGCAATCAGGGACCTTTGGGGGCAAGTATTGTGGTTAGAAAAAGTCTAACCACAATAAGAGGAGCAGCTGTTAGATGAATAGGGAGCATGCTGGAGGGGAGCAGGAGGGAGAGGGAGAACACAGCCCTGGTTGGCGGGAAGTGACTCGAGCTGCTGGGCAGCCTGTGCACAGTGGGCCACACAGCAGGAAATCATGAATTCCTTCCCTGGTGCAGATCAGGCTGGTGTGGATCTGACTCCAGCTAGGGCCAGTTTTCTCAGGGCTTGATCCCCCCGGGGGCTCAGAACAACCTGGTCACACCCAGAGGGCTCAGGAGGAACAACCTCCCCAGCAGCAGTGAATCAGACAAAACCTAGTCCACAGCTTAGTAACCGTGTGGCCTGAAGCAAGCTACTGAATCACTCTGCTTTTGTGACCTGTAAAACGAGGCGACTAAACCAGACTTAATAGATCTGTTTGAGGATTAAATGATACAATGCACGAAAAACACTCAGCACAAAGATGGCACATAATAGGGATTCCATGCCCGAGCTTGTATTACTGTCTGCTCCCCTGTTCTCATGCCCACAAGTCTCTGCCACTTCATCCTGCTCACTGGGCGCCTTCCTCACCAGGGCCTTCCTGACCCTTCCTCACCCGCCCCAGACAAGCCAAATTCAAGACTGCACCTTGGCCTCTCTCTCACTCTCTATTGCACTGATTTTTTTTTTTTTTCCTGTGTACTCCCCACCAGACCGGGAACTCCTTTTGGACAGAGAATGCATCAAGGGTCCTCAATCTAATTGCCTGTTGGACTCACCTGGGGCCAGATTCTGGGACTAGGCATCAGCATGTTGTCCAGCTCCCAGGTGATGGCAGCGTGTGTCCAGGGCAGAGAGGTCGTGCTGCTCAGGTGTGCACTGAGGACCAGCCGCATCAACATCACTGCAGCTCCTTAGCAAAACCGTGGACTCTGGAAACCGCAGACCTAGAGAATCAGAACCTGCATTTTAGCCAGATCCCCAGGAATGGAAAGCACAGGAATGCCAGCAAAGTGTCCCCAGAGCTCAACATAATTCAAACACCCCGTGGGTGTTGAGTGGGGGTTCACTGATTGACTAATTGACTGAATGAGCGAACCCCTGTGTCCGTTTCCACTGGGATTTCACACCTACTCCCTCATGTGCTATGAAACAAACAGGTTCAAAAAGTAAACCCGTAAAACATTCAGGAATTCAAAAATAGACACAGCACAAAGAGCTGCAAAATGGTGAGGTTTTTAAATGAAATACCTGATGGGTTTTTAAAGATTTATTACCACCAGGCTCTGCGCCATTAAACCTCTTCTAGTACACGTGAAGACAATTTGGTTTTGTTTTAAGATTAGTAATTGTGAAAACCTGGGAAACCAGGACTGGCCCCTGGGAGGATCCTGTCCACCTCCACCAGTGTGGTTTGGGCACAGTCTCCGGGTGGCAGGGGCCGCTGAAAGGAAGAGAGACTCGCTGGGGGGGAGTCCCCGGCACTGCCAAAGGCCTCCCCACGCCCGTTCCCTGGGGACAGGGCCTCTGTCTCCCCTCCGCAGGCTCTTCCTGGCTCTCACCCTCCCAGCCTGCATCCCCCAGCCCCGCCTCCGCAGCCGCGGAGCTGCAGCTGACTAGGGGGCCAAACCCAGGCGGCGAGCATCGCCTTATCCAGCCCCACTGGGGCCTTCGTCCCCCGCAGAGTGAGGGGTGTCCCCTGTGTCACACTCCGAGGCCAGGCTAGAGGTTGCGGCGCTCAGGGCTCCCGGTTCCCGCCGCGCTCAGGCTCCCCAGTCCCAGCCTCCCTCCCCATCTCTCCCAGGCTCCCTTCCCCTGTCTCAGCCCCTCTCCCCGGTCCCAACCTCCTCTCCTTCTCTCCCAGGATCCGGCCAGGAGATCGAGGGGTGGCGGGAGGGGCGCTCTGGCGACCCTGGAAGCGAGAAGCAGGCCTCTGCAGGGCCAGGGATGAAGGTGCAAGGGAAACCCCTAGGACCTGGGCCTTAGTCGTGGGAGGGGCGAAAGGGAAAGTTCTTAGAACATTCTTCAGGCTTGGCTTCTGGGGGGCGGGGCGGGGCGGGGGAAGGAAAGGGCGCACCGGTTCCCAATCCCACAGGCGCTGCAGCGGAGCAGGGCCTCTAGGCATGCGCTCATTGAGAGCAGCTGATGCGGAAACCGGAGAGCCTGCAGCACTAGCTGTGCGATTCCGGGCGAGGTTTTTAAACTCTCTCCTGTTTTACGCTTTTGTAAACTGAAGATAATGTCTCTCTCCTGGGAGTGGGAGCACGATGCAGACACTCCGTAGGAATTCGGGACTTCTTGATTCTTCTCCTTCCTTATCCTTGAGTTGTTTGAAGCACTGCGCCCCTCAGCCCCACCCCTTTTCCCAGCCCTGCCCCCTGGTGGAAAATCGTAAGAACTACCTCTCAGGAGGGCTCCTGTAAGCCAGGAACTGTACACACACTTTTCATTTCATCTTCGCAGCAGCTCTTTTTGGTGAGTCCTGTTATCCCCATTTTGCAAATAAAGCAACAGAGTCTTAGGGAAGTAACTTTTCCAAATGTGCCTCAGCTCCAGGCAAAATAGGAACCTAGGTCATCTGATGCCAGAGTCAGCCTTCCTCACTGTTTATGATCCGGCTTCCCTTTCTGTACTGAATTTTCTATTTCTGCCATAACAAATGACCACAGGCATAATGGCTGGAAACAGCACTCATTTATTAGCTCACAGTTCTGTAGGTCAGAAGTCCAGGCTTGATGCGACTGTGTTCTCTGCTCTGTTCTCACAAGGCCAAAACCAGGGTGTCCGCAAGGCCTGCATTCTCATGTGGAACTCAGGGCCCCCTTCAAGTTCCTGTGGTTCTGGCAGAATTCAGGTCTTTGTGGTTGTAGCACTGAAGTCCTCATTTTTTCCCTGGCTCTCAGCTGGGGGCTGCTCTCAGCTCCCAGAGGTCACCCACATTCCTTGCTCTGTGGCCCCCTCCATCTTTAAAACCAGCAAAAGAGAACCTCCCTCTGTCTAATTCCTCTAATAATTTGAATCTCCTACTTCAGGAAAAGCCCAGTCCCTTCAAAGGGCTTATGACTGGGTCAAGCTCACCCCCAATGAACTTTCTTTCTTCAAGTCAGCTCTGCCATATGACATGCCCCAGTCATGGGAGTGAGGATTTCCTGGGGTTCCTCAGGGGGTGTATACAAGGGGGCAGGAATCACCAGGATGTCTTGGAATTCCGCCTACTTACAAGTGCCTTCCCTGTCACCAGCATGTATTCTGGTGTTACATTCAAGTGTAACACCTTGAACGCTTCCTGCTAACCCTAAAGGGCCTTGAGGGGAGTGGGGCAGCCTATTCACCAACCAGTCTGGAGCATTTTCCTATGAGTACAGTCATATATATTCCCATAGAAGAGTATACAAATATCTCCATATGAGACATAAGCACACCCTCCTCCATTCCTCTTCCTCCAACCTCATCCCATGTTTCAAAGCTCAGGGAATGTACATTTTGATCCAGCATATCTGACAGAGAAAGTAGGAAATTGATAAAGATGTTTGTGATCACAGATAGGAGACTGAGTCTGAAAAATCACTCCCAGCCCAGTGATCTCTCCAGGAAGCCCTGCTGACCCCCAAGCAAGGCTCTTATCAAGTTGCTGTGGCCCCGACTCCTGACATTCTAGACCACGCCATGACACCAAGTTTTCCTCCCTATGGGTGCGTGATGTTTGACCTTCTTAATCCAGAGGTCCATCTAAATGGAAGTCAGATTCACTAATGCATCATCTGAAATACAACTGCCTTTGATTTTGCTTCTTTTGAGTCTTTCTCCACTTGTGTTTTCCTATCAAAGGGATTAAACCACTTTGCTGGACTTGAAGTTCTGTCTTTTCCAAAAGCTTTCTTCATGTCTCAGCACAGCTTCCCATTCGCAGAAACAGGAGAGGATGGAAGAAGAGCAGTAACAGGCTTGATGAGGCTTAATAGGATTGCTCAAGTCAGTGCCTTTCCCTGCATCCTGCAGAGAGTAGCTAGGATGTTCGGCTTGCCTAGGCCAGCCACAGCATTCCTCCCTGTCTGTCCTCTACAGACAGTTCTGTAAAAACCCTAGCTTCAAAGAGGAAATGCTAGAATATCAACAATGGGAGGGCTGGCTCTGCATTTATCTTCTTCACTGCTTTATGTCCAGCTCCTAGCACAGGGGCTCCGCTACAGTAGTTCCTCAATTAATGTGTGCTTAATGAGTACATAATTAATAGAATGGATCTCAAAAACGTGATTAAAGAATTTCATCTCCATTGTCCCTGAAAATCCTTTTGACTTGATAGGCACACAACACTGGAAGCCAGGGTTTCAAGGATGGGGATTTTACTTACCCTTAAAAGAAATCTGAACAGTAGAGGCTCCATGCCAGTCAGCTCAATGCTTGCCCTGCAAATTGCCCACTGGGCCTTTAGCTACTTGTCTTAGATATTCTCTACCTCTCTTTCTTCATCTTTAAAATGGAGTTAATGGGATATTGCATTAAATTTCAATTTGAGGAGAGATTATGAATACGTATGTTTATTTTATTTATATTTATGTTTGTATCATGTATTCCTTCGAAGAATCCCTACAATTGGCTCCCAGGGCTGGAGGGGCAGAGGATATTATCTGGGATTTATAGCAGAGTAAACTGAGCAAAGAAAGTTAAGTTTGTTTTTCTTTGGACCACAAAGCAGGTTGTTGGACACTGAGTTAGAATCCAAATGTTACCCTGGGTTGAGCAAGGAATGACTTCTGCAGATGATTCCAGTGCACAGGAATGCATCCCAATATCAAATCAAAAGTAAACCACCTTTTCCTATGTGCCAGACGCAAAAGGTTCTCCTATCTGGGCTGAAGTCTCCTAGAAAACATTTTCCCATTTCTAGTACAGCACAAAGCCTTCGCCTACAAGAATGTATGCAAGTATGTTTAAAAATAAAGAAGGAAACAGTGCAGAAAATCAGCAGCAAGCTGTTTTCCCCAAAGAGCTGAGCACAGGAGGATGTGCGTTCCCATGTGCCCCGGCCGATGACTCATTCCTGTGGGCACTGTGCCTGCCCTGCCCAACCTCAGTGGCTCAGGGAGCCCGCAGCAGCACCCCCATTGGAACCCTGTCTTGGTTCCAACAGCTGGGGTGTCCAGAATACGCGGGGCTTTGGGACAGCAGCATTTCCAGCATCTCCGAGCGTCTGTGATCAGGTTTGCAGGATGAAGTCCCCCACACAAGGCAGAGCAAATTCCTGCTTGGGATTCTGCAAAGATAGCCCCAAGCATTTTCCTCCTTGTCTCATTTATCTTTGTTAACTGCCACATGAGGGAGCAGGAAGCAGGTGGCCCTATGCAGAATGGGAAATGGCCAGTGGATGTGTGGGACAAATAGCCCTTCAGATGACCATTCGATACGACGTTTTAAAGATTACTTTAAAATTGCTATAACCACCCAGGCAGCACAGGAAAAGGCCTGCCAGGGTCATCTGACTTCCCGGGACAGCTGCAATCTACCTTGGTTTGCCATTAGGCAGTCGGATCAGTGGTTGACAGACCTTTCTCCAGATTGTTCTGTTGGGGACACAGCTTCCTGGTGTTCTGCCTGGTGGAACCTGCAGCTGGAGTCACAGAATGGTGAGAATGGTGGCAGGGGAATTCCTACCCAAACCATCCCCAAATGGGGTCAGTTGAGATTCCAAAGAAGAAAGCACCAAGTTCCAAAGCACTTATGAGGGGAACTTACACGTGGAGCGCTGCAGTGGCCCTCATGACAGACAGCAAGAAAAGAGATGCTCTGTTTAGGTACGTCTGCAGCAAGGGCTCTGGGTTATGGAGTTCTTTGGCCTAACGTTGGGCTAATTCCTACATGTTTAGCAACATGTTTGATCTTTCAGTATTTCTGGTAACAACCTAAACAGGGTTTCAGCGCCAGGGAATGTTTCCAGGGCTCAGGTCTGCAGGAAAAGACATGCAACTGGCCAGGGCACAGAGCAGTCTAGGCATTCTGTGTTCCTCGATCAGGACAGATGAGTAAGTGGGGGTTCCTGGGGGACCCTATACCTGGGAAGGAGGGTACCTGCGAATTCAGGGAAAGCTTGCTTATAAAGAGGAAGAAAGGTTGAAGGATAGTATCCCTAAGGTGACATTTCCCAGGGCTGGAAGCTCATAGAACTTTCCGGAGGGAGCAGGTCATCAGCCTTAGCATGAGCTGTGGAGCATCAGTGTCTGCTGGCCATTGTGTGGTGAGTGCTGTGGGTCAGGCCTCGGGCTGCAGCCAGATAAACCTAGACCCAGAACCTCACTTGGCCGCATGCTACATGAGCTTCATTCTTCTCTTCTGAAAAATGGGGGGATAATAATAGTATTTATCTAACCATGTTGTGAGGATTAAATCAGCTAATGGATAAAAATGTCCTAGTGCAGTGCCTGGCTTCTGAGTGTTCAGAAATGTAGTCTGTTATGGTTAATTAAAGAGGTCTTTCCTAACTGCATGAGAGTCTTGAAGCATGTCAAATGGGTTTTGAGGGAAATATCTGACACCTGTAGTGCAGGTGTCTGGGTATCTCTTGGGAGTGTGGCAGGTACCCCCACAAACACGTTATGCCCTTTGAAGAGCCTTGGGGCCATTAACATCCTGTCCATTTCAACTTCTTAGAGGACAGGGAATCAAATTTTCTAATGGCGGGCCTGCACAGCAATTTGTCAATTTAATAAGTGCTCAGATGGCCGCAGACTTAACACTCAGATGGTAGGAGTGATCAATCGACAAATCAGACACGTGCCGCCTTTTCCTTTCTGTCTGCTGCTAAAAGGCCTCAAGATAAGTGGAGATAGTAAGGAATGAGAGAAACAGCACAGGCTTGGGCCAGATGAGCAGGAATCCAAATATCAGCTCTGCCTAATATTTGGTGGCCTGGGGGGTCACTTAACCTCTTTGGAACCCCGTTTTCTTATTTATCCATCCAATTATTCAATAAGTACTTTTTGAATACATCTATGTGCCAGGCTATGTTCTAAGTGCTTGGAATATCACAGAACAAAACAAACACACACTTATGCCCCTGTGGAGCTTACCTTTTGATGGTGGGAGAGAGACGTTTTGAATTAAGCCTGATTCATAAGCAAACAATATATTGTTTAGATAGTGGGAATTCCAATATGCAATGCCAGGGAGTTGCTGTGGTGATAATAAGCGACAATCCACATGGAATACATGGGACATAGTACATTTAATAAACTGTCGTGATTATTCTTTTTTAAATTGCTGCCACATTTCTCAAACCCTTTTAACACTTAATGTGTTGTTTGCACCTAGGTGTTGTTCATGTATTCATTCAACAAACAGCTATCGAGCATCTATTATGTGCTAGACTCTGTACTAGGTACCAGGGATATAAAAGAACCCTGTAAGACAGTGAGGCCCCTGCCCTTGAGGATTTTACACCCTGACCCCCGGATCCAGAGGAGAAGCCTGGGAGAGCCCCGGGGCGGGGGTGGCCTTTGATCTTGTGTTCTAGTGAACCAGAACAGCCCACTTCCCTGATGGTGTCTTTTTTAACTCAAAGCATCCCAGCTATGGCTGGTGATTCTAGGAATGCCATGAACCAGGACATGGAGATTGGAGTCACTCCATGGGACCCCAAGAAGATTCCCAAACAGGCCCGCGATTACGTCCCCATTGCCACAGACCGCACGCGCCTGCTGGCCGAGGGCAAGAAGCCACGCCAGCGCTACATGGAGAAGAGCGGCAAGTGCAACGTGCACCATGGCAATGTCCAGGAGACCTACCGGTACCTGAGTGACCTCTTCACCACCCTGGTGGACCTCAAGTGGCGTTTCAACCTGCTCGTCTTCACCATGGTTTACACCGTCACCTGGCTGTTCTTCGGCTTCATTTGGTGGCTCATTGCTTACATCCGGGGTGACCTGGACCATGTTGGTGACCAAGAGTGGATTCCTTGTGTTGAAAACCTCAGTGGCTTTGTGTCTGCTTTCCTGTTCTCCATTGAGACTGAAACAACCATTGGGTATGGCTTCCGAGTCATCACAGAGAAGTGTCCGGAGGGGATTATACTCCTCTTGGTCCAGGCCATCCTGGGCTCCATCGTCAATGCCTTCATGGTGGGATGCATGTTTGTCAAGATCAGCCAGCCCAAGAAGAGAGCTGAGACTCTCATGTTTTCCAACAACGCAGTCATCTCCATGCGGGATGAGAAGCTGTGCCTCATGTTCCGGGTGGGTGACCTCCGCAACTCCCACATCGTAGAGGCCTCCATCCGAGCCAAGCTCATCAAGTCCCGGCAGACCAAAGAGGGGGAGTTCATCCCCCTGAACCAGACCGACATCAACGTGGGCTTCGACACGGGCGACGACCGCCTCTTCCTGGTGTCTCCTCTGATCATCTCCCACGAGATCAACGAGAAGAGCCCTTTCTGGGAGATGTCTCAGGCTCAGCTGCATCAGGAGGAGTTCGAAGTCGTGGTCATTCTAGAAGGGATGGTGGAAGCCACAGGTAAGGCGCTTTGTCCTCCTCAGCCACAGATGGCCCTACTTACACTTCAGACTTAGACCACTGGGACTCAAGAAGATGCAGATCTGTGCCTGAGAGTCCTGGGGTGGCACAGGCAATATGTTCAATCCCTAAATTGTGGTTTGAGTGGTACTGCTACTCAAGATGGAGTAATAGGAATAGCTAACACTGACGGGAGCTTCCCAACTTTCAGGCACTGTCCTAAACCATAAACATCTATCATTCAGCCAAATGTCCTCCCACGCCTTATGAGATAGTAGAGTTTTTTGTGTTGTTGTTGTTTTGTTTTGTTTTGTTTGTTTGTTTGTTTGTTTTTGAGACAGGGTCTTGGTCTTGCTCTGTCACCCAGGCTAGAGTGCAGTGGCCTAATCTCAGCTCACTGCAACCTACACCCCCCAGATTCAAGTGATTCTCCTACCTCAGCCTCTGGAGTAGCTGGGATTACAGGTGCCCGCCACCGTGCCCAGCCAATTTTTGTATTTTTAGTACAGACAGGTTTCACCATGTTGGCCAGGCTGGTGTTGAACTCCTGACCTTGTGATCCACCTGTCTCGGCCTCCCCAAGTGCTGGGATTACATGTGTGAGCCACAGTGCCCAGCCAAGATAGTTTTTATTAAGGTACAAATAAAGAAACAGGGACACAGACAGGCTAAATTATTTGCCCAAGAGCAAGCACTTTTGAGTGATGGAGCCAGGATGGAAATTGAGGCAGGGGACCCCAGAGCCAGCACTTGTTTCCAACAGGCCAAGCTGCCCCTTCTTGGAACAAGTGTTCTACCCAGAAGAGCTTGCTGGTCGGATCGCTCTGCTAATAACAGGGCGAAACAAAGGCGAACTGGTTTCTTTACAGTGGACTAGTGGACTTCCCGCTCTCCTTACCCACTGAGTCTCATCACTGGGAAAGGAGGGCATGCAGAATTTCCTGGACTCAAAAGGTTCTCACCAATCCTTTACTTGGAGGGACCTTTGCTGCAGGGGAGGGGCTCTTCTGGCTGGGCCCCCTCTGGAGCAGCCAGCCCTCAGCGTCCTTACAGAAGGTTGGCTTAGTGAACCCAGGGCAGGCAAGGCTCCTTTCTCACAAAAAAACACAAAACAGTGCATCCATACTGAGGCATCAACATCCATGTATGCCCAAGCAAATGCCCTTTTTGTGCCAGCATGGCACCTACCTGCTCAGCTACTGACTCACCGGCAGCTGGTAACCAAGGACCCCCCCATTCCTCAGCCACTCAGCCATGGCAGACCTCTGTGAGGTGGCTCCAGGGATCCCAAGGCCTGGGACCACCTGAGCTTTGGCTGAGGACCCTAGTTCCCACCCCACCCCCAGCAAAATCCGACATCCTGCGTATTTTGTTTCTTCCTCGTGCCTTCCTTTCTCTTTCTCTTTCTCTTTCACTCTCCCTTTCTCTCTCTGTCTCTCTCTCCCTTTTTTTCCAACCAGGTACAATGAGCAGCTGGTCAGGTCCTAAGGATGGGTTCTAGAAACTCAATCACACTCAGAATGATGCATGTCTATTTTTCTAATTCTTGCAAACAACAGTGTAGGGCTGGCTTCAGTCTCATTTTACAGATGTTGAAGCTGAACCTCAAAAGCATTATGTAGACAGTGAGTGCTCATATTCAGCTCTTCCACTTACAAATCTGGAGCTTCTCTCACCACTCTGCCCCCCTAAAATACTAGGGGCCTGTCAGAAAGATGGCCAAGCACACCTTCCAGACCCCAGGAAGCTGGCTGCCGGGCAGGGAACTCAGACCCAGACTCCACAAGCCTTCCCATTTTGAAGTCGGTGGAACCAGGAGAGGGCAATGACAGGCTCCAGGGACTGGTGCCACAGAGGGCTGCTCGGTCATCTGCTGGGGGCTGGAGCCTGGCAGGCAGCATACGGTGGCAGGCAGACAGCCCCTGGGGCCAAGGACAGTCAGGACACAGGAAGCTTTCCCCTGCAGAGCTAGGGGCTTGCAGGTCACCCTGTCCTTGGCTCCAGGGTCAGAATCAGGACCCAGGCTGCATTTCAGGGAAAGAGCTCCACTCTGGAGTCACAAAAAAGGGATTGGGTGAGACACATGGGGACAAATCATAGCATGCCTGACCACTCTCTAAGGCTGCCCTCACTCCCCAGTCACACAGCGGGGAGAGCGCCCACAGGCTCATAGTGGAGGGAACCAGTGCTATCCGCCCTGCTGCACCCCCAGCCATGCCTCCCTCAAAGTCAGGAGCCCACCGTTCACTTGTCCTCACGGTTTGTCCTCCTTCCCCTCCCACAACCTGGGCTATGCTTGCTCTGTCCCAGAAACTGTAGGGGAGATCCAGGGAGATAGGGCAGGAGACCCCAGCCGGCATCTGTCCTGGATGTGGATGGCTTGGTTGTCAGGCACATGCAGCCAGGTGTGGGCTGTGAATCCATGCCTCAGCTTGAGTAGCACAACTCTGCTGTATCCTGCCTGAGCGGGTTTGAGCAAGCTGCTTACCTTGTCAGCAGAGTGAGGAAAGTCAATCTCCTAGGGCTGTTGGGAGGATTCGGGATGGAGAGGAGCACCCTGTGCTGAGCACTATACCTGACACCTGGAGAATCCTTTCCAAAGGCATTGAGCAGGATCTCAATGTCTCAAAGGGACACAGCAGGATCTCTAGCTATAGGGCAGCTGCTACCACACCCCATGAGGAGCAGGAGGAGCCCAAAGGGGAAAGGTCCCGCCCACACCTTTCCCAAGGCCCTGGGAGCCTGCAGACATCTGGCATAGTCTAGGCTGCTCAGGGCCCAGTTTGGGCCTCTCTGCCAAGGCTGTGGGGACAACAAGGGTGAGGACTGAAGGGAGAGGCCCGGCCCAGGCAGGCATCCCTGAGAGCAGAGAGCAGGCTGTGGGCCCACCTGTGTGGGTGCGCTGGGGCTGAGAAGCAGCCTTGGACCTGGGTCTGGTTTGTATGAGCCCCTCCCAGAGAAAACCCAAAGTGGGAGCCAGAGATGGTTGCCTTCAGCACCCAACCAGCACAGTTAATGCCTTCCTTGGCCAGAAGATTAAATATCAGAAAGTTGCTTTCCTGTGACCCTAAGCACAGAGGCCTCCTCATTCATAAACAAAGCTGCTCTCCTCTCTGGAGAGAAAGCAACACCTAAAAATAGCACAGGCATGGCACGGGCTAAGTAGACAGGGAAGCGAGGCATTGGAGCAGCCTCAAATCAAGAAGCCAAGCTCTGTGTGTGCGTCTGCTCCTCTTCCTGTGTGTATGTGAGTGTGGAGCCCTCTCTCCATATGTGTCTACTCAAAACAATCCCCATATGTTCCAAATGCCTGTCAGCTTCTCCGTGTTCATTCATGCTGAATTTATCTTTGCTCTCTCCTGCCTTTTTCCCATCTCAACCTTCTAGACCTGAATGCTGTTTTCAGGAACCAAGTTCCTGCCTTCAACTGTTCCAACATCTATTCACTCCAATCTCTAGGAAATGACTTTCAGAAGCTTGCATGTTGGTTTCTAATTTTCTGCCACCACCATGCCTTGAACTCCTCCAGGGCAAGGACGTGTCTTATTCAGCTTTACATCTCCACTGTGCTTAGCACAAAGCAGATGTTCATGAAATGGTTGATGAATGATTGAATGGATGAAGGAATGCGTGAATGTATGGATGACTGGATGGATGGATGATTGGATGGATGGGTGATTGGGTAGATGAGTGGATGGATGGATGGATGGGTGATAGGATAGATGGATAGATCATTGGAAGGATAGATGAATAAATAATTGGGTGGATAGATGGATGATGAATGGTTGGATGGATGGATGGATGGATGATTGGGTGGATGGATGGATGGATGATTGGATGGATGGATGGATGGATGGATAGATGATTGGATGGATGGATGGATTGATGGATAGATGGATGGCTATATCTTTGCCCTTTCCTGCCTTTTTTTCCATATCTGGATGGATGGATGGATGGATGGATGGATGGATGATTGGATGGATGGATGGATGGATGGATGGATGGATGGATGGATGGATGATTGCCTCATAATGCATGTAACTTCTGTTTTCCCAGGCATGACCTGCCAAGCCCGGAGCTCCTACATGGATACAGAGGTGCTCTGGGGCCACCGATTCACACCAGTCCTCACTTTGGAAAAGGGCTTCTATGAGGTAGACTACAACACCTTCCACGACACCTATGAGACCAACACACCCAGCTGCTGTGCCAAGGAGCTGGCAGAAATGAAGCGGGAAGGCCGGCTCCTCCAGTACCTCCCCAGCCCCCCGCTGCTGGGGGGCTGTGCTGAGGCAGGGCTGGATGCAGAGGCTGAGCAGAATGAAGACGATGAGCCCAAGGGGCTAGGTGGGTCCAGGGAGGCCAGGGTCTCAGTGTGAGGGCTGCAGCCTCCCTAAGACCTCCTGTCACTGGCTTCAGTGAGCACAGACACTGCAGAGCCTGGGACCAGGGGAAGGGAATAGTTGAGTGTGCTGTTTGGGGGCTCAGAAGCCATCAAGGCTGTGGGGAGGAACCATATACCCAGCCCCCATAGCTCCCAGCACAGGGCCTCTCTGAGCCAGTGGCATCCTTCCTGGGCCCCCCCATGGCAGTGCTGCCTCTTGTGGGTGCTGGCTAAGGGCCAGGCCAGGATGAGTTTCCCCATGGTGAATGTTACAAGGTGGCATCTGTTCTCTCCCTGCCCTGGGTCACTTCCTTTTTTGGGTCTCACAGACCCTCCAGGGGCTGACACCTAGAGAGAGCCATCACCTTGTCCCCTCATTCCTTCCACCCTGAGGCTTGCCATGGATTCAGAGAGGAACCTTACCTGATGGGAGCTCAAACCTCTAGTCTGGGATGAGCTCACAGAGCCCTCATGGGTTAAGGTCCATCCGTGTCACATAGGTAATTCCTTTTAAATCAGATACTGATGACCCATTGCTGAGAGCTACGGAGCCTACAGCCCTTGGTGTTCTCTGCTGTTATCTGCCAAATGTGTGCTTTTCCTCTGCTGTGT
This sequence comes from Rhinopithecus bieti, assembly GCF_001698545.2. NCBI lineage: Eukaryota > Metazoa > Chordata > Mammalia > Primates > Cercopithecidae > Rhinopithecus > Rhinopithecus bieti. The sequence continues at coordinate 1,733,316 of NW_016805082.1, read as the reverse complement.
TCTGTGTGTCCAATGTAGCCTACTGGAGAATCGATCTCATTAGAGTGGCTCTTAGAAGGTGGCCTGGGACTAGACAGCCCCTCTGAGCACAAGCATAGTGGCATCAGCAGCTTCCTGGCCTACTCCCGATCACACTGTGCCCTGCACCTCCCACCAAGGGGAACCCCAGCAGCTGGGGCTTTTCTAGTGCTTTTTGGCCCAAGAATCTCAGAGTGCTTCTAATCATCACAATAGTTTTTTGTTTTGTTTTGTTTTTTCACAATCTAGGTGAGCCTGTGGTGTGACCTGGGGAGAAAGCTGAGTGTCAGGGGGCACGATGAGCCAGTTGGCCCTGAAACAGAAATGGGGCAAAGAGAAAGGAGAGCCAGGAGCATTTAAAGATCAGCACCTGGGCCGGGTGCGGTGGCTTACACCTGCAATCCCAGCACTTTGGGAGGGCAAGTCAGGCAGATCATGAGGTCAGGAGATCGAGACCATCCTAGCTAACACAGTGAAACCCCGTCTCTACTAAAAAAAAAAATACAAAAAATTAGCCGGGCGTGATAGCAGGTGTCTGTAGTCCCAGCTACTCAGGAGGCTGAGGCAGGAGAATGGTGTGAACCTGGGAGGCGGAGCTTGCAGTGAGCCGAGATTGTGCCACTGAACGCCAGCCTGGGCGACAGACTCCATCAAAAAAAAAAAAAAAATCAGCATCTGCCCCAATTGTGGCTGAGACACTCTGACCTCAGGGCTCAGCACCTTTGCCATCAAGGCAGATGACGGGATGTGAATCAAAAGTGAGAGGTGACTGCAGTGGCAGCTTCACCATCAAGCTCAGCCTGGACCAAGCTCCCAGCTCGGTGCTGCAAAGCCCCTGGGCCTCCCTCCGCAGGCAGAGCTACAACCGAGAGGGCTGGGCAGGGAGGGCAGGGAGGATGCCCTGGGAAGGCGCAGGGAGTGGCTGCCCCTCCCAGGCTGGAAACAAGAGGGCAAGGGGGTCGGCAGGAGAATCAGGGATAGGGTGAGTGTTACGAGAAAAAGAGTAGAGAAGAGCCTGAAATTCACCAGCTTCCAGGGTTTTCTGCTCTGGAGGCCCAGTAAGAGCAAGGGTGGAGGGGGCAGATTGTCAGGTCCCAGAATGCGTGTTGACACACACAGGTTTCAGGTTAGCTGGCCTGATGTGGGGAGAGAGTGCCAGTGTTCCCAGAACTCACCCACAGTTTTCACAGCTCTCAACTGGCCTTTGAGAATGGAAGCCTTTTCCTGCCCTGGATATAGCACTTCTTCCTGGGAAAGGAGCAGAGCCACAGAGAGGTAGGAAGTTGAGGCAGAGCAAAGGGAAGACTTCAGAGCTCGGGGCCGGTTCATCTCAGATGCATTTTCTAGGCCTGGGGCTGGAAGGGAGTGGGCCAGCCTGGGACGGGAACTGCCTCTGTGGGCTGCCCACTCCCAGGGAGGGGCTCCGAAAGCTTTGCTCCTGGGCTGGATCTTGAGAGGTGGGCAGGGTGCCATGGCCAAATGAGATCTTCCCACCAGTAGCAGGGCGTGGAGTTGTGGTCCCAGGCATCCGTCTTGGGGAAGCAGGCCTTGGAGGGAATGGGGAATGGGCTGGCACCCCGCTTAGGGGAAGCGGAAGCAGATGGTGCCCCAGCAGGGGAGCTGCATGCCCCCAGGAGTCTCAGACAGGCAGCTCATCACCAAGGCTGGGTGCCTTTCAGTGGAGCTATAGCTGGAACCCTCTGGCTGAGGCCAGCACTCCCCCGGGGCTCCCTGGACCCCAGGGTTACTAACAGCAAAACCATTCCACACCCCCTTGCCAGATCTAAGCCTGTCTTAGACCAGTCAGTGCCCCCAGGTTAGAGCCCATGGGAGTCTACTAAGCAAGGGAGGGGAGGTGAAGGCGAAGCCGGCCTTGCACCCAGACAGCAGCCTGGCTCTTCCCCACACCTGCCTTCACTTATGACTGAAACATCCCCCAACTGACCAAGGGAGGCACTCTCCAGTTCTCTCATTCCACCAGGGCCCTCCGTGAGCCAGGACCAGGTCACATCTCTCAGGCAAGTCTAGAAGCTCTGGGTAGAGGAGAGGAAGCGTGCAGAGGGTCCTCAGCCCAAACTCCCTGCCTGGCCCGAGCCCGGGCATAGTGGGATTAGTGCAACACTGCCCCAGCGTGCCTCCTCTGCCTTCTACCATGCCAATTTAAAAGCAAGAAGACCCCCCTTCACATCCCGAGGAAATCTCCTTCCTGGTGAGCAGTTGAAGCAATGAAAGTTTGAAAAGTTCTTCATTTTCTAGAAGTTCTTGAATAAACATGGACTTACTAAATGCAGAGTCTGATGATGGACAGAGTTTCAAGGGGTCACTTTCAAAATATTTAATTAATTTATTTATGTAGAGACAGGGTCTTGCTCTGTTGCTGAGGCTGGAGTGCAGTGGTACAACCTCAGCTCACTGCAAATTCTGCCACCTCCCAGGTTCAAGCGATTCTCATGCTTCAACCTCCTGAGTAGGTGGGATTCAGGCATGAGCCACCTCACCCGGCCATTTTCAAAACAATGCTCTGGCATACAAACCACTCAGAGGCCATAGCCCTTGGTTCTATGAAGGCTCTGAGCCCATGCCATCACATCTGATGGACCCCAGAGGGCTGACCCCGCTTTAAGATGGGGTCGTGCACTGGTCATTGCCACAGTCTTGAGTATCTCCAAAATCCCAAAGTGATATTTCACTTTCAGATCCTGAAAGTTTGGAGAGCTGGTTTCTTGCCTTAATTTCAGCTCTCTGAGAACGTCCCCTGCAGGGAGAAACCTCCAGGAACTCAGAAGAGAACCGTTCCCACTTGTTTTCCTTGCTCCACCAATCTGATGCCTGACAGATGTCACCACTGCCTAAAGGATCGTGTCCCCAGGCCAGGGCAGAATGAGCATTGCCCGTGACTCTCCCCTTCAGACTCCCCTCCCACCAGCCTCCTGTGTAGTCAGAGAGCCCACCGCCCATCGCCTCCTGCTTCTGCTTTGAAGTTGAGGTCCTGGCGTGAGCAGTTACCTTGCTGGAGGAGAAGAGCCCCTGCCGTCTGGGGAGCACTGTCCCTGCTCGTGATCTATAACAGTGGGGCATCTTTTTCACACCCCTTTTCTCATGGCTTGCCTTCCAACCCCCATCGATCCTGTGCCTCATGTGAGGTGAGCCCCAGAGAAACTTAAATTGCTTGTACTGAAGTTGCTAAAAACCAAAAGTTGCCCACTGTCTTTTAAGACTGCCCTGAAAACACCTCTGCCCGTGAATCATAGAGCACGTGTTAGGTGCCCGCCGTGGGTCAGGCACTTGATTCTCAAAACACTGCCAAGAAGCTCTTACCAACGTGACAGTTGAGGCTCAGAGAGGTTCATGAGCTTGCTTAAGGCTACGGGTAGTAATAAGAGGCATGGCCTTGGTGCCAAGCGCCTCCCAAACAAACAGCAGGGGCTGTGATCCTGCCTAAACTCTCACGTCCAGGGCACCTCTCTGGACCCAGGCAACAGAGATAAGGAGAGCCCTGGCTCTTGGGATGGCGTCATGCCAATTCACCTGCTGTGCCGCAGAGCCCCGGCTTCCACCCGTCGTGTGTCCCTGTGGCAGGATAATTGGGAAACAACCTTTTTCTCATTCCCAGAGAACTAATGAGCTGCAAAAAGAGATTAGACAGGGAAGAATTGCTTTTGGGGAGAAGCCATTTACTCGGCTCGCCTTGGTTTTTGCTAACAACGTCTCCTTAAACTGCTGTCAAATCTTTTTCTCCCTGTGTAGGATTCATCAATCTTCATATGAAAAAGAACACCACTGCACTGCTAAAATTCGCACAATAAAATGGACTTGACCTTGCAGAACTCTTTCTCATTTTAAACAGACGGCCACTAGTTGCCCATGTAAACTCATTGCCTGTTGTAGAAACCTTGTCCTTCTTGGTTTTGTTAGCCTACAAATGTAGTATCAACATCTAGACCACTGGTTTTGAGGTGGGAGAATGGGCAAAGGTGGGGAGGAGAGAGCCGGACAGGGGCAGCTGCACCAGGTGTCTGGAGGCAGAGCCGGCGGCAGATGCGGAGGGTGCGGGCAGCGAGGGTTCTCACACTAAGTCATTCATGCCACCCCCAAATAACTTCTGTACATTCTTTAATGTCAAATATTCAGAACCCACATTACCTATGTAATGAGTAATTTTGAAAATATCTACTTTAGGGGGCCCTTGGACTAGCATTCTGCTGTCAGGGCACACATTTGCAAAGGGATCATTCTCGCTGAACAGTGGGAAAGGGGCAGAGGAGGCTGTGATAGCTAATGTTGGCAAAAGGTCTCAGGATCTTTCAAGAGAAGTCCCAAAGCTTCTGTTGAAAATGTCATTAGCAGAAGAGGATGTAAGATTCACTTCTCTTCTGCTCTGGTCACCCAGTGGCAATACTGAAGAGCCGAGATTTACAGAAAATCCCTCACGTCCACCGTCCCAAAAGGATACGGCGCCTCCCCAGGGCTCTCATTCAAAATGAGAAGCAGTATTTTCAGTCGAGAAAGGCAGCACAACTCTGATGTGCGTAGGAGCGCTTCCCATATCTGGTCCCATGGCCCCCCTACGGTAGCCGGGCATCAGCAAATCTGTGTATGGGGCTTGGGCCAAAAGCACGTGCTGAGCCTCAAAATCAGCCACGAACAAAAGTACCTGGTGACTCTGAGGGTGAATTGCCTTCACGATGGGAAGACCCGTGCACAGGCCAGGAGCTCTGGGAATGGCCCTTGCCTGGGGATTGCACTACAGTTACTGTTCAGGGTCAGAATGGAGACATGAGGTCGGGGAAACGATGAATCTGTGAATTTGCACATTTGTCAGTCAAGCTCGGATTGCAATTTGAGGAAGGAGAACTAGACTCGTAATCTAATAAAAGCAACTATCTGAAAGTTACCCTTAGAAAACCCACCCGGGCCCGGCCGGGCGTGGTGACTCATGCCTGTAATCCCAGCACTTTGGGAGGCTGAGGCAGGCGGATCACAAGGTCAGATCGAGACCATCCTGGCTAATATGGTGAAACCCCATCTCTACTAAAAATACAAAAAAAATTAGCCGGGCGTGGTGGCGGGTGCCTGTACTCAGAGGCAGCTACTCGGAGGCTGAGGCAGGAGAATGACGCGAACCTGAGAGGCGAAGCTTGCAGTGAGCCGAGATCGAGATTGCGCCACTGCACTCCAGCCTGGGTGACAGAGCGAGACTCCGTCTCAAAAAAAAAAAGAAAAAAGAAAACTCACCCGGGCCCAGAAGATGCGCTCTGCTGATTCCAGTCAGAAGAAGACCAACACCAACGCATGCATAGCAGATGTCTCCTTAGGCCCTGTTACATCCCAGCGATAAAGCGTGCTGACTTTCTTACGGTAAATAAGTGTCTAGGAAGGAGTTTTGAAAACAGAAACATTGCTGACTTTTTCTCTAAGTGAGTATTTACGTTGACTCAGAAGCTGCTATTCAAATAACCTTGGCTCACTTGGTGGAGGCAAAAATCCTAAATCCCAGAGGAGAAATTACTGAGAATTTGGGCAGATTAACATATACTTAGAGCTTCATTTTTCTACCAAGTAAGCAAAAGTGTAAGTGAAGCGATCCTCGGCTGTGCTGGGTGAGGCTGCAGCAGGGAGCGAGGAAGAAGAGATGATGTGTAGGTTCACTGAGAACTCCTGTGTATGTGCCCACTGGATGCCACATTCCAAATCACCTTATTTATTTATTTATTTATTTATTTATTTATTTATTTATTTTGAGACAGAGTCTCACTGTTGCCCAGGCTGGAGTGCAATGGCACAATCTCGGCTCACTGCAACCCCTGCCTGCTGGGTTCAAGCAATTCTCTTGCCTCAGCCTCCTGAGTAGCTGGGATTACAGGCGCCCACTACCATGCCCAGCCAATTTTTTGTATTTTTAGTAGAGATGGGGTTTCCCCATGTTGGCCAGGCTGGTCTTGAGCTCCTGACCTCAGGTCCATCCACCTTGGCCTCCCAAAGTGCTAGGATTACAGGGGTGAGCCACCACGCCCAGTCCCCAAGTCCCCTCTTAAATAAACATGCTCATGGAAGAGCCTGCAGCCAGCCCTGTGTGATCTGAGCTTCGAGGCAATAACCATTTCCTCGCCTCATCATGTAGTTACCTGGGGAAGTGGGAAGGTGTGACCACTCAGGAATGCACCCACCTTCTCTCTCCCTACAGAGGGGAGCCCACTTGCTCTGGCTCATGGAAACAGCTAAGAAAGGGGGAAGAGCATTTGCCGAACCCAGACTGTGCCCTGATGGATGAGAATGTGGCTGTTTAATCTCCTGGTGTCTTTCCCATTCAATACATGCACTGGCAGAGGCTTCACACTCCTCTTCTTCGGAAGAAGCACCCCATGGACACACCTTGTCTTTGAATATAAGATAAAATCCTGCGGGGAAGCTGCTCCTGCTTAGGTCTCCCAGAACCCCACAGCAGCAGCAGTACCCGGGCATGAGTCCAGGAGCTGACCATCCTGACCATTCCCTGTGGCATCGGGGAAGCTTTGCAGGGCATTCCAACAACCATCTCATTGTGACAAAGGATTAAAATGACATCTCAGAAAGCACAGAGCCAACTCCACACAACGTCCAAAGCGTCTCTGACTTTTCATTACTTCCGTTCTCCCACACATCTATTATTCTGCAAATATTTAGTGAGCACCTACTATATGCCCAGAGCAGGAACAGGCACGGCACACTCAGTGGCGATAAGACTGTCTTAGTCCACTGGGGCTGCATTACAAAAATACCCTAGAGTGGGTCATTTATAAGGAACAGAGACTTCGTGCTCACAGTTCTGAAGGCTGCGAAGTCCAAGATCAAGATCAGTCAGGCAGCAGATCAGGTGTCTGGTGAGGGCCTGTTCCTCACAAACGGTGCCTTACACGTGTCCTCACTTGGTGGAAGGGCTAACAGACTCCCCGAAGCTGCTTTCATAAAGGCGCTCATCCATTCGAGGATCCTCTCCCATGACCTCGTCACTGCCCAGAGACCCCGCCTCCTAATGTTGTTACCTAAGGGGTTAGGTTTCAACAAAGGAATTTTAAGGGGAGATAAATAGTTAGACCAGAGCAGAGACAATATGGTTTCTTGCCCTCGTGAAATCTTCTGTCTGGTGGGGAGGGGGAGAGACAGAGACAGAAAATATACACAAATCAAAGAATTACCGTTCGCAATAAGGGCTACGAGGGAAACTAACAGGGGACTGAGGTCAGGAACAGCAGGGCTGCCCCTGGGGAGGCCACCAGTACTGAGGCTCTGAGGGGGGCCCGGAAGCTGAGCCTTGAAACAGGAGCAGGAATGAGCTCCTCCCGCAAGCGCTCTGGGGGATCAGCTGTGTGTAAAGGTCCTGGGGTGGAAGGGGCAGCTGTATCCAAAGAACTGAAAACAGCCCAGGGAAGCAGCAGCCTTGGGAAAGGGGAGCGGGGAGTCAGCGTACACCTGGCTGGGAGCTAGGGCTGAGTTCAGATCTCATGCCAAGTTCAGGGGAAAACGCACCAAGAGGCTTATCTGGGGTGACCTGCTGTGAGTCCACCCTGAGATGGTGTGACCCTTCCTTTGTCCTGGAGGTCACAGGTCATCAGCCACATTGGGGCACAGTCTGAACAGCTCTATCTGGCTCTCCTTAACCCTGTCCTTTAAGGTCTAAAAGCCACAGGTCCGTCTAAGTTCTTTTCATAAATATTTCCAAGTTGTAAACCCAGGAGTATTTCTGAGTCATCTCGGACAAATCCCTCCTAACTATTATTGCACATGGCCTCTGTGTCAGAAGCTGGTCAGACTGTTCGAGGACCCTTCCCAGTGCCAGGGTCCACAGCCCATATCACTTACTCCATTTCTCGCCTGTCTGCAGCTGGAGAATGAGCTCAGCCACCCACCTACGTGGGGTGCCAGGCGGCATGTAGACTCCTTACCAACATGGAGAAGGCTTCCAGCTCACAGCCCTGACCTTGAGAGCTGGTTCCACATCCATTTCAAATAGGCAGCATCTGAAAGAGAAAGCCAGTCTCTTTTCAAGGCCCTTAAAGTGTTCATCTTAAAAGGGAAATTGCATTACACAAAGCACTGCTCGTGCATCTGACATTTGTACATCTGGAAAACTGGGATTGCTCTATGTAGTGTCCAGTGAAATCCAGCTCCCCTTCTGCCTCCCACCCTCTCCCTTTCATGATCCTCTTCCCAGCTCCAATCCTGGACTCCCTGGGCCCTGCCCTCCGCCTGCAGTACTCCTACCTTACATGCATAATGCCCCATTCCACTGCCATGTTAACCATCCTCCTCTGTGTATGAAAATCAGATTGTGGCTGTGCACAGTGTCTCATGCGTGTCATCCCAGCACTTTGGGAGGTCAAGGCAGGCAGATCATGAGGTCAGGAGATCGAGACCATCCTGACCAACATAGTGAAACCCCATCTCTACTAAAATACAAAAAATTAGCCAGGCATGGTGGCATGCACCTGTAGTCCCAGCTACTCGGGAGGCTGAGGCAGGGGAATCGCTTGAATCCGGAAGACGGAGGTTGCAGTGAGCCGAGATCACGCCACTGCACTCCAGCTTGGGTGACAGAACAAGACTCTGTCTCAAAAACAAAAAAAGAAAGAAAAGAAAATCAGATTGTTCCTTTAAAAAAACAAAAACCTGCAAACAAACAAAACCCTTTCAGGGTGGAGGGATTTGGGAGTTGATTCTTTACACATAGAATGAGGGTGTTCCTAGATGCCTTTCCTGGCCATTGTTTTTGGCTAGATGTATACTCAGCAAACATTTGCCAAGCCCCTTCCATGTCCCGAGCGTCCCGCCGGGACCTGGGGAAACCAAGCTGACTCAGTCCCTGCCCTTTGGGAGCCCACAGCCAGGTTGGAAGGAGGGTTCTGCACTGATTGCTCTGATTCATTGCATAGAATAATTTTTGTTTGTTTAAAAACGTCATTCTATTTTATAAAGACAAATGTCCATGTTGTTGGACAAGAACCAAGAACCAAGTTCTTGGACAAGAGGCAAGAACTTGGTAAAAACACATGGACACATTCATTAAAAAAAAAATAGTGAAAGAAGAGACTACATATGCAGGTTTTGTCAACAAAAGCAATGATTTGCCATCAAATCAGCATTAAGGATTTACACGTTTAAAATGTGCCATCAAAAGACAATGCCAATTCCAGGCAAAATCTTCATCGTCTCCACAGCCAGGGCTTGCAGAGCACGCTCTGTAGGGACTTCCCCTGAATCTCGGGACCCAGCCGTGCCCAGCCCCCTGCCCGGGGCCTTCCTTGCCCACTGTGCGCGGAGGCCCGTCTGCAGAGAGCTCTTCTGGGTCTCCTGAGGGTCTCCAGTGGGCTCCTCCAGGCTACAGCACAGGCATCCCTCTTTCTTAGGTTACAGTGAACACAGTTCCCAAGATTTCTTTCACGCTCCAAGTTTTAAAAAAAGAAACAGAAATGAAAAGGAATCGTGGCCCTTCATCCTGCCAACTGGAGAGAAACCCCTGTGGACCTGAGAGGCACCTGCCATCCTGCTCCTGTGCCCTCTGCCCCACCCCGCCGGCCCCCTGCACCCTCTTAGCCACATTCCTGCCAGAGGCCAGCAGGGAACAGCACTTGCCAACTGGCCACACAGGACAGGGGCTCCAAAGGGACAAGAGAAGGCGGAGGGGGCCAGCTGGGTGAGAAGTGATGGCCACTTGGACTGAGGAGGCAGTGGAGCTACAGATATGTAGATGGATTTGACATTTTCAGGGCAATAATTCACAGAACAATCGGAATGAGGCAAAGGGGAGGGTTATGTAGGAGCCAGGGCCTCTGGCTTGCAGAAGCAAATGGACAAGGGCTGCCCAATCCCTGAGCCCAGCTGCCCTGGAATAGAATCTAATTCACAGGGGTTGGAAAGAGAATGGCGCGAGTTTGGCTTTGAGCCAAGCCCCTGCATTTGCATGTTTGCATCTGAGGACCCTCAAAAGCCAGCATTTGCATATACCTAGACCTCTGAAGACAGAACAGTGAAAGTCCTAAGTTTGGGAGTCATTGGGCTGTAAGTGGGACCTGAAGCTGAGTTCCTAGCTAAGATTGTCCTTGAAGGCAGCAGAGCATGGACAGAGAGGCAGGCTAGGACTGACGCTTGAGGAACTCACTCATTGAATGGGCAGAAGCTGGAGAGGAGGATGCTCTGTCCATTCAAATGCTCTGTCCATTTGCTTCTGCAAGTCAGAGGCCCTGGTTCCTCCCTAACACTCCTCTCTGCCTCGATCCGATCATTCTGCGAATTAAGCACTCTCTAGGTGTTGACCTGGCAAGACTCTCCCAGAGACCATCACAACTACTGCTTCCATGGTCCCTGTGATTCCAGGGGATACTGAGCAAGGAGCCCACAGAAGGGTCATGCGGTGGGAACATGCCAGGGCAAGCCTGAGGCTGTGCTGGTTTCTGTGCCTCCTGAGCAGAGCACCCCTTACCATCCTCACCACAACCCATCTGCTCCCCGCAGACCCACCATCGCCAAGGACGGCCAAAGGACCTCTCCTGCAGCCCTGGGCTTCACTGACACTGCTTCGCTTCCCTCTGAGTGTGGCCATGTCGCTTGCTGGCTTGCTTGTCACAGGATCTGGGTTGCTCTGACTTCCTCCTAATTAGCTCTTTTCATGTTGTAGCTTTGCAATTTCTCTTGATTTCCACTGCCCATTTAACTGCCTTATTTTCATTTTTGAAGCATTCCTTTAAACTTCCTGTCACCTCGTTGGTTTCTATTGTGATGTCTGACAGGTAGCTGGCTTAAAAGAGTGAATTTCCATATTCTCCTTACAGATTTGCATTTTCCCATCTGCTGGAGAAAAGACAGTTGAATCAGTGAAATAGCTGGTGGGCAGAAAGGTGCATGGAAGGAAACAACTGGCTCCTTCTGCAATATGAGATCTCAGGGAGGAAGATCTCAGAAGTCAGCTGTGGGGGAAGAACTTCGTAGTTAACATAAACTTTGATTCCTACATCACTGCCACCCAGTGCACCCCATAGCCCTTAATTTGTATTTGACTCTGCCTAGGATAGCCGATTCTGGAAGATAATTCACAAGCAGCTTTGCTTGTAGTTTCAGTGACATGTCCCATGTGGTACCACTTCATCTTATTTGCTACAGGATGGTCCGTGCATCTGATGAGTCAGCGTTCATCACTTCCAGGTGCCTCTCCCTCCTTACCCTGCCTTTCTCGAGAAAGCTTTCAGTTTCTTCAGCAAAACCCTTCAGCCTAGTTTCACAGACATGTCCGGCAGACTGTGACATTTTCACTCACACATCTACAGCACACACACACAGACACACCCCTCCAAGATTCATAGCAGTACATTCATAATTCTATAGCTCACTTCTTTCTTACTGACCTGCGAGTGGATGACGATCACCTTTGCCTTATTCGCTAATTTACAATTAGAGTTATACATGGAAAACCATACACACCATATTAATATTCTACCCTTGCATAAGCACATCATCTTCAAACACCACCCACATGGACAGCCGCAAGCATTTTCAGCTGCACTTCAAGTGTCCATGTCATCTTGGAAGAAAAAAAGCCTTTTTTTTTTTTTTTTTTGAGACAGAGTCTCACTCACTCTGTCACCCAGGCTGGAGTGCAGTGGTGAGATCTCAGCCCACTGCAACCTCCGACTCCCGCGTTTCAAGCGATTCTCCTGCCTCAGTCTCCTGAGTAGCTGGGATGACAGACACCCACCACCACACCCAGCTAATTTTTGTATTTTCAGACGCGATGGGGTTTCACCATATTGACTAGGCTGGTCTTGAGCTCCCGACCTCGAGCAATTCCCCTGTCTCAGTCTCCCAAAGGGCTGGGATTACAGGTGTAATCCTGCCCGAGCCACCGTGCCCGGCCAAAAAAGCCTTTTCAATCTGACAGACCCAGATTCAACCTCTGAGCCTCCTCCTCTGCAGCACAGGGGCCACTCCCTCGTGGACTATTACAGAATTAAATAAGATTTCATGGGCTTGGCCTTACTCAAAGTGGCATCCCTGTAAACATTAACTCCTTCCCCCTTTAAATCAAGGCCACGTGTGGAGAGAGGCCGCATCTCTTCCACCCTCGTCCTCCTTTGTGTCACTGTCCCCGTGTTTTCCTCGTCATCCCTGGCTTTCCAAGAACCTGTTGGGCCAAGCTGGCCAGGCATCTTCTCCAGCACCAGTCAGCTGTGCACTTGTTGGTGTTGCTCTGAGGGACTTTCCCCTGAGGGGAGACCCCCACACTCTGCCAGAACACTCCCTCCTCCTCCTTCTTTACAGCTCACCCAGCCTCATCCTGCAATGATTTGCTGAGCACATACTAAGCACCTGGCTGCCCTGTGCCCAGTGCTGCCACACCAGGTCCTGGCTCGGGGGCTCCTGGTAGGCACCCAAGTCAGAGCCGGCCATGCTGCCCACATGCCCCATGCAGGATGCTGGGCCAAGGGCCCATCCTGGCTAACAAGGTTCAGCTCCCTTCTGACCCCGTACATGAGAGGTCAGATGAGTGACCTTTCTAGAAAAGCGAGCTCTCCCTGCCCCCTTGGCTTGTGAGGTTTGTTGGTGGGGGAGGGATCCTGCTTTCACATGGGGGAGGGACCCGCCAGAACCTTTAGAAATGGGGTTCTCTGCCTACTTGCATGGGCCCGCAGTGGAGCCACTGCTCATGGAGCAGACAGCTGCTTTGCAATGATGGACGCACTTCCGATCTGAGGGAGACAAGTGGGATTAGTCACGGTGGAAGGCTATGGCACATTCATCTACAGCAGAAGTGTCCCCAGAGAATTATTTGCCAGGTCATACAGCAAAACAATGACCTCAGCCCCCAGGGTGCTGCAGCCTGCGAGCAGCTGGGCATCTGTCCTGAGAGCTGAGCAGGCTCGCGGAGGGCCAGCTACCCTGGCACCTGAAGCACTTCCTGAGGAGAGCAAGGAACAAGAGAGTGCGTTTGGAGGTCAAATTTGGAATCTGCTGTCTAGATAATTCCCTCTGCTCCCTGCTCCCATCCCATCTTCTCACCACCCTCCCTGGAGGTACAAGGAGAAAACTGCCACTGAGAAGGAGGCTGGGGGTTAGGGAGGCTAGGGATTAGGGAGGCAGGGGGTTAGGGAGGCCAGGGATTAGGGAGGCAGGGGGTTAGGGAGGCC
>NW_016805082.1:1629694-1719738 GCF_001698545.2 Rhinopithecus bieti | reverse complement strand
GGAGGCTGGGGTTAGGGAGGCTAGGGATTAGGGAGGCAGGGGTTAGGGAGGCCAGGGATTAGGGAGGCAGGGGTTAGGGAGGCCGAGGGTTAGGGAGGCCAGGGATTAGGGAGGCAGGGGTTAGGGAAGCCTAGGGTTAAGGAGGCCAGGGGGTTAGGGAGGCTGAGGGTTAGGGAGGCCAGTGGTTAGGGGGCCCGGGGTTAGGGAGGCAGGGCATTAGGGAGGCATGGATTATGGAGGCAGTGATTAGGGAGAGTAGGAGTTTGGAGGGCGGGGGTTGTAAACCTGGCACTCCCTACTCCCTCTCCAGCCCAGCCAGGCATTCCCATCTCTGCCTGGCTCCTTCCTGGTCTGCTCTCCCTGTCATATGGAGTGGTTTTTCTCTACCATCCCTCAACCTCTATGTATGTGTTTGATATTTGTTTTTGCCTTCTGCTCTGGACTGAACGTTTGTGTCCCCCAACCCCAAAAACCCTAACCCCAATGTGATGGGATCGGGAGGTGGGGCCTTTGGGAAGGGATTAGCCTTACATGAGATCAGGAGGGTAGGGCCTTCAGAGTGGGATTAGTGCCTTCATGAAAAGAGAAAGAGGCCAGGCATGGTGGCTCATGCCTGTCATCCCAGCACTTTGGGAGGCCGAGATGGGCAAATTACTGGAGCTCAGAGGTTCAAGACCAGCTTGGGCATCATAGCAAAACTCCATCTCTACAAAAAATACAAAAATTAGCCTGGTGTGTAGGCACACACCTATAGTCCCAGCTACTCAGGAGGCTGAGGCAGGAGAATTGCTTGAGTCTGGGAAGTCCTGGCATCCCAGTCTGGATGATAGAGTGAGACTCTGTCTCAAAGAAAAAGAACTAAGAAGAGATAGAGGATTCTTCTATCTTTGCATCATGTGAGGATACAAGGAGAGGCTGGGCTTCTGCAAACCAGGTTGTGAACCTTCACGAGACATCAGATCTGCTGGCACCTTCATCATGGGCTTCCCAGCCTCCAGAGCTGTGAGAAATAAATGTTTATTGTTGAAGCCACTCCATCTATGGTGTTCTGTGATACAGCCCAAGCTGACTAAGAGAACTTCCAAGGAGAGGCAGCAGAGCATTCCTGGAGGCATATGGCTAACCCCTGTGCTCTCCAGGCACACATGATCTTCCTCCACGTCTCCACCTGTCGAGGTTATAGCCTGCAGGGTTGACAGCTGCTCCTCCTCCTTCCCCTGCAGCATCCACAGAAGGCCCCCTGTGCATAAACCACATATCAGCAGAGGCCACCACACTGCATCGCTGTCATTGCCTTGAGAGGGGTGCTAGCTCCTGGGAGTAGAGTTGCCAGATTTAACAAATAAAAATACAGGCTTCCCAGCTCCTTTGAAATTTCAGATGATCATTGACTAATGTTGGAACATAAGTGTGTGCCATGCAGTTCTGGGGACACACTTATACTGAAAAGTTTTACGTTGTTTACCTGAAATTCAGTTGAATTAGGTGTACTGTATCTTTATTTGCTGAAGTGGGACCTGTGCCCACTTCAGCCCATCTGATCACTGGGAGGGAGCCGATTGACAGTTTCTGCCCTTAGGCTGTCACTACGAGGGGGAAATGATATGACAAATTGATCAGCACATTAGACTGTTAATAACTCAAAAGGTTTTGGCTTGTGAGTCGGAGCAGCAATCACAGAGCCTGAGCCCAGAGGGGTGACTGTCTATCTCACACTCGGTTTCCTCACCTCTGCAACGCAGGCATTTAACCAGATGACCTCTTAACACCCCTCAGTGCTGACATCCGGAGCCTCCTTGTGGAGCTGTTGTCAGAGTTTGGAATGTGTGAGTGTGACCTAGTCTGCTGGGTGCAGAAGTGAAGATCCAGTATGTCTGATGTGGGCCCAGGAGTCTGCATTTAAGCATGCATCCTGACCAGGCATGGTGGCTCACACCTGAAATCCCAGCACTTTGGGAGGCCAAGGCCTGTGGATCACTTAAGGTCAGGAGTTCAAGACCAGCTGGCCAACACGGTGAAACATCGTCTCTACTAAAAAAGTACAAAAATTAGCTGGGCATGGTGGCGGGCGCCTGTCCAGCTACTTGGGAGTCTGAGGCAGGAGAATCGCTTGAACCCAGGAGGTGGAGGTTGCAATGAGCTGAGATCACGCCACCACACTCCAGCCTGGGCAACAGAGCGAGACTCAGTCTCAAAAAAAAAAAAAAAAAAAAAAAAAAAAAAAAAAAAGTGTATCCTCTGCCATTCAGATGTTGATGATCTGAAAAGGACAGTTTGGGATATGCTGGTCTTGCATTTATCCTCCTCGGCAGGGTGTGCGTGTGTGTGTGCGTCCATAGGGGCTGCTTCACTTTTAAAACAGGCCCCCAGGGTGAAAATGCAACCTAACCCTAGTGAAAGGCATCAGGAACGCTTGTGAGGTCCCCCCATGCTCGGAGCTTCCCCCGGTCCCTCTAATCTCCTTGTCCACTCACCTGTCACCATCTGTGGACCTGGGTGGGGGCTCCCTGCCCTACCACATGGACGGGGCAGCCCAAGCGGCATCTGTGCAGAATGTGGCTGCAGAAGTGAAAACTCTGCTCTGTCCCCAAACAGACAGGCGGGCACAACATGGTAGCCTGGCCCTGGGTATAGAGCCATCTTTAAGGTAGGGAGATGGGGTGGGGGCTGCAGCCACATTGGGGGCCTGGATTCTTGGAAATGATCATGGATACTGATGTGAGCAGAAGGAATTGAGGGAGACCAGCTTGAGCTCACAGAGCTCTGCAATTCCCGCCACATAGATGGCCTCAGGCTGCCACTGCAGATGTGTCCTCACTTCTCACCACCATCTGGAGTCAAGCTGGCATCTCCAGGTTTTGACACTGTCCCACTTGCAGCCAAGACTTCAAGTGCACTTTAACTTCTACTGTTATCAAGAGGCTGGTCTTGCCCACTGCCGGCCCACTCTCCAAGGCCACATGGGTCAGAGATTAAGCACGTGTCTCAGAGCCGGCTAACCCAGAAGCAAGCCTTGGATCTACAGTTTGCTCAGTGATCTCAGGCCCTTTACTTAACCTCCTTTGCAAAATACAGATAATGGTCTCCCTTCATAACAGACCCAGCCCCAAGGAATGCAATGAGCAGACAGCCTCCAGTGACGGGGGCCTGCACAGCAAGGCCGTGTGCTTCCCAGGCAGAGCCAGCTGATGATGACTGCTGTGGTGGGTTCCTCTATGGGCAGTCTTGGGCAGGAGCCCCTGCGCCACTCACCAAGTTTTCTGAGTGGCCTGCATTCTGAGGATCTTCCTGCCTGACCCTCCTTCTGCCTCCCTTTCCTTTCATAGGTGTCAGACCTGCATCAAGACCTGGGGCTCCCTCTGCTTACTTCTGCTTAGTTCCCCATTTTGTTCACAGGCATTACCCCCTGTAAATCTCTGGCACATCTAACGACATCTTCCCAAGGACCCAGCTGATGAATCACCCCCAGTCTCAGGGCTCCATCCTCCCCTATCAGGGCCCTACTGTTAGCATGGGGAGTTAGCTGGGGCTCTGCGTTCGACCTCTGGTGGCTCTACTGCACACGTGATCAACTCCAGACCTCATTTTCAGTACAGCCTATCCTCTGTCAGCAGCAGATGAGAGTCATTTTAAATACCGCTCTGGAGACCTGTGGCCTCAGAGCAAGCCCTGAGTTGGCACCTGTGAGCTTAATCCCATCCTTCTCTCTCCATGGGGTACCTACTGCAATGAGGAAAACAAGCCCACTGCATGGCATGACCATCCCCACTGCCTCCATGCCTTTTGGTTGCCAGGGCTGCTGCATGAGCCAGTGTGTCATTGTGTACCTGGACCTCATCTCAAGCCACCACAGGCTTAGTAAGATCTCACCACCCTGCACACCACCAGCCAAAGGGGTGTCCAGCAAGTGATCCCAGTTGAGAATTTCATCTTCAGGGGCTGCTCCGTAGGGCTGCCTCTGGTAACAACTTTCTTAGTTTAGGTTTTCCCAAGGTCAGAGGCTGAGACAAGGCCCTGGGTTCACATCATTTATTTGGAAGGCAAACCTAGAATGCACAAAGGAGGACGTGCACAGAGAGACACACAGGGAAGGGAGAAAAGCCCATGCAGGTTGTGGCATCCAATGTGGGCGATTGAGGTCACGCCCACTGGGGATCCTTGGAAGTGCCATGTAGAATATGGCTCAGCAGGAGCCCACCCAGGGAAGCTGGGGGATTTACACACCAGTGCTTTTCCCCCATTGGTTAAGGGTTGCCCCGGGGGCTTCCAGCTCGTGGAATTTCAGGAGGACGCAGCTCTGCACACTGGCCAGGCAAGCTCTTGCTGAACTGAAAAGCACAAAACAAAACCAAGCTATCCTTGCCAGGGCTTGTGGTAGGAATGTGTCAGCAGGAATGACTGTCCACTGCAGCTGGGGGACACCCAGCGGGGGCCCGGGGCTTGCTGATTGGCATCAGCAGCATCTGCTATAGATGATCAAACCCGCACTTCTCAAACCACCACTTACGTCCCTGGGAGTGTCCTGGTGGCCGCCACGGCCGTGAGGAAACGCTTGGAGCATACTTTTCCTTGCGGAGTTTTGTGGGGATGCATCATTTTTATTTTTTAGCAAGTGGATATTATAGATTGGAACGCAAACTTCACAATAATTTTTTTCAGTTTTTGTTTCAGATTTGGGGATACACGTGCAGATTTGTTACTTGGGTATATCGTGTGGTGCTGAGGTTTAGTATACGAGTGATCTTGTCACCCAAGCAGAGAGCATAGTACCCCATAGAGTGCTTCAATCTTCACCTTCCTCCTTCCCTCCCCACCCTGGTGTCCCCAGGCTCTATCGTTGCCATCTGTATGTCCACGTGTACCCAACGTTTAGTTCTCACTCATAAGTGAGAACATCCAGTATTTGTTTTTGTTGTTGTTCTCGTTTGAGATGGAGTCTTGCTTTGTCACCCAGGCTGGAGTGCAGTGACGTAATCTCCACTCACTGCAACCTCAGCCTCCTGGGTTCAAGAGATTTTCATATCTCAGCCTCCCTGGTAGCCGGGATTTCAGGCGTCCGTCACCACACCGGGCTAATTTTTTGTATTTTTAGTGGACACAGGGTTTCACCATGTTGGCCAGGCTGCTCTTGAACTCCTGACCTCAAGTGATCTACCTACCTTGGTCTCCCACAGTGCTGGCATTACAGGCATGAGCCCCCACACCTGGCCCCAGTATTTGGTTTTCTGTCTCTGCATTAATTGTCATTTGCTTAGAAGTTAACCTCCAGCTGCATTTGCCTAGCTGCAGAAGACATGATTTCATTTTTTTTTTATAACTATGTAGTATTCCATGGTGCATATTTCCTGCATTTTCTTTATCCAATCCACTGTTGATGGGCGTCTGGGCTGATTCCATGTCTTCACTGTTGTAAACAGTGCTGTAGTGAACATGTGAGTGCAGGTGTGTTATTTTTAGGGGGCAGTTACCTGTAGGACTGCTGGGTGGAATGGTAGTTCTGTTTTCAGTTATTTGAGAAATCTCCAAAATGCTTTCCACAGTGGCTGAACTCATTTACATTCCTACCAACAGTGTATAAGTGTGCCCTTCTCCCTGCAGCCTTGCCAGCATCTATGATTTTTTTTTCAACTTTTTAAATAATAGCCACTCTGGTGACTTCACAGGCTTTAAAACTGAAATGCGAAACTTCAGAAAAACCTCATGCTCAACATTAGCTGCTTTGCCTGCCTCCTAGCCCCTCTTCCTTCCAGCGGAAGAGATTGACAAGAGGAGCTGTGGATCATTTGAAGCCACCCAAGATATTCAAGCAAGAAAGAGCAACAACCAGATTTGCAGTGCAGGGGAGAGGCTGGCAGCAGAGAGAGGCTGGGGCCTTCAGCAGACTCCCTGGGGACCCACAGTGTGCAACACATACTCTAGGGCACAGAAGTGACAGCAGGCAAACTGAAGGCCTCCTTCTGGGGACCAGGGAAGGCATGCAACAAGCCATCCTGCAATTAGTGTTGCATTCAGACTTTGAGATCTGCTCTGAGCAGAGTGCCGTGTGGGAATATGTAGCAGGAGAGTGAGCACTAGCCCGGGCGCTAACCAGTTCCTCCAGGAAGTGACACTGGATTTGAGCTCTGAAGGGTGAGCTGGAATGACTTAGGTACAGACAAGCAAGAAGAGCCTCCTAGACATAGGGAACAGCATATGCAAAAGCCAGGAAGAAGAAGGAGCCTGGGATGTTGGAGGAAGAGAGAGGCAAGGGCCTGAGCACAGGGAGTGGAGCTGGTCTGCAGCTAAGAGAGGTCACTGGCAGGTTTTAAGTGGGGGCACTATGTAATGAGACCTGCAATTTTGAAGAAATCAGTTTGGCCGTGGCGTGGAGAGTGACATGAGGAAGGCAGGAGCAGCAGTGGGGAAGTGGATTTGAGAGTGAATGTGTTAGTCCAGGCAGGAGAGGCTCACAGCTCAGACCAGGGGAGCAGAAGTAAATCAGTAGATACAAAAGGAAGTGAGCAGCTGCTGGCCGTGTTTAAGAGTAGAACTGACAGATACTGACTGGAGGCAGCCAAATGTCTAGGCAGATGGGGCGGGTCCCGGGTGAAACCCCGCCTCCAAGCTGAAGACAGTCCTGGGTAAAACCTTGGACCAGAGTGAGAACTTCTGTTCCTGTTTGCCCGCCCTTCCCCTATTCTGAGCTCATAAAAGCCCTGGACCCACACACACAGGGACTTTCCCACCTTCAGGTAGGGGCACCACCGCCACATCCCCTCTTCGCCAAAAGCCATTTCTTCACTCAGTGAAACTCCCTGCCTTGCTCAGTCTTCAATCGGCTCATTCTTCTTGGATGCTGGACAAGATCTTGGGAACTAGTGTGCAAGCCCAACTCTGCCCAGGCAGGCTGAGTGGGTGGGCTGTGTCTTGCAGCAGGTAGCATGGTTGAGTGAGGCCCAGGTGGGGTGTCACTGGCTGGAGGTCCCCAGCTTGCAAAGTGACCAAGAAAAAAATCCTGCGTCAACAGGGCCAGTGAGGGGTGGGAGAAGGGGACTGAGTAGGGTGAGGGATGGGAGAAGGGGACTGAGTAGGGTGAGGGGTGGGAGAAGGGGACTGAGTAGGGTGAGGGGTGGGAGAAGGGGACTGAGTAGGGTGAGGGGTGGGAGAAGGGGACTGAGTAGGGTGAGGGATGTCAAGATCAGCATTCTCATTTGGGGCCTGAACAAAGGATAAATGATCACATTTACTAAGAAAATACTGGAGGAAGATCGTGCTTGAAAAAGAGTTGAGTTCCTTTTTTTCTGTGTTGAATGTTATCTTAGTCCATTTTCTGTTGCTTATAACAGAGTACCTGAAACTGGGTAATTTAGAAAGAAAAGGAATTTATTTTTTGTGAAGGGCTGAGGAGTCCAAGGTTGAGGGGCTGCACCTGGTGAGGGTCTTCTTGATGGCAGGGAGTATGCAGAGTCCTGAGGCAGCACAAGGCATCCCATGAGAACCTATTCATCCACTAACTCATTAATCTGTGAATCCGTTTATCCACAAATGGATTAATCCATTCATGAAGGTAGGACCCTCATGGCCCAGTCACCTCTCAAAGGCCTTATCTCTCAGTTCTGCCATGTTGGGGATTATGGCTCAGCATGATTTTGGAGGGGACAGACATCCAAAGCATGGCAGATGTGACCCCTCTGTGACGCATCCAAGGAAGCTACTGGCCTAGGACAGAAGCCCAAGGAGGAGGAGGAAAGCACAGGGCAGAAGACAAACCAGCGGAACCAGGTGTCCAGGCCATCAAAGATCAAGGGAGGAGCACTTCCAGCATGTCAGGAGGAGTGTTGTACACTGCCAAGATAGGGAGTGCAAGGGAGACAGTGCCTCTTAGCAAGAGCTGTTGTCAAGGTGTGGACACAGAGGCCAGTGTAGAGCAGCTGAGGGTGCACGAGCCAAGAGGATTGAGAGGAGGTGCATATGATTTGATTCCTGTAATACTGGCCGTGACATGGAAGTGAGAACCAGGGCAGCAGGTGTCTGCAGGGAAAGGGGGTGGGCAGAGATGATTCTGGAGTTTCAGATTGTGAGCTGATGTTTTAAGATGCAAGACGCTGAAGCATGTCTAAGTGCGGATGGGAAATGTCTGCTGGAGAAGAGGAAGCAGAAGATGCCAATGGCAAAGAGATTACCCAGGGCGTGAGGCCAGGGTAGGTGGGAGTGGGGATGCAGAGCCCGAGGCGGGATGAGGTGGAGAACCCCTCTCCAAGGGATGCCCTGCTCTTCCCTGCTTTCCCGCTACCTGTTCTGCCCCCTTCTCTCTGCTTTTTGGAAAATCCTCTTTGTCTTCCACTCCCCAGATGAAGTCACACCCTCTTTGTTCTTCATACCCAACCCACACTGCTCCCTCTTCCCACGGAATGCTCGTGGTCTCCCTCAGTGGACTCATTGTTCACTCCAGGCAATCACCGGTGGCTTCTCAAAGTGCCGAAGGCCTCAGCCACCGGGTGGCCCAGGGGTCCAGATGGCGCTTCCTCCCTCTGTGGCGCCCTCAGCACCTGGCTCTGTCCTGACGGAGAGATCTACACGGGAGGCAGTGACGGAGGTGACCCTGTGGCTTCCCCGTGACATCAGGACTTCAGCCTTGAATGAACACCCAGGGAGCGACAGATGTCCCGCTGCCAAAATCCATTTTTCTCATGAGGACGAGGGCAGAAGGACAGCCTCAGCCACTGGCCATTAAGGAAAGCACAAGCCAGGTGCAGGGTGGTGGGCCCAGGAGCACTGTGGGCGCAGACCACACCCCACTCCTGTCCTGTGTGCAGCTTCTCATCAAACATGTCAGACTGAGAAACGCAGGCACCAATTTCAGAAGCCATTAGGAGGTGCTAAGAGCAGATGGGGCGTGAACACCACAGGGCACTCATGCCCACCCTGAGCAGACGTTCATCAGCTGCTCAGTAAAAAAAAAAAAAAAAAAAAAAACATTGTAGGGAAGAGGATTGGCAGGTGAGAGAGAAATAACTGGCCCGGGGCAGCTCTGAGGCGTGCTGGGCGCCAGTGCCCAGGCAATGTGGACTGCAGGTGGTTCCCACCTTCAGATGGCTTGTGAATCACACCCGCCTCTGGAATTCTTGGGGAGAGTTAGCATAGTTAGAACAGTGCCTGAAATATAGCAAACGTAAGTGTTAAATACAATAATAAAACAATGCAACAGTAGCTATTATTATCCTTCCAAAGCAAGAGTTGCAGACAGATAAACCTGGGTTCGTCCAGTGTATTGGCTTCCCAGAGTTACCCTCGAACAAGTCATTTAAACTCTGATTGTTTTAATCTGAAAAATGAAGACACTCTTACTTCCAGGGCAGGGTTGTTGGAAAGAGAACAGAAGATACTACGGTAGAGCTGACAGAGCCCCTAGGACATCACGGGGGAGGAGGAGCGGCCACTCCTGGGGAAGACGGGTCTTCAGCAAACACACACCTTCACTCCAGGAATCCTCCCATAGACACGGTGACGGCTGATTTTATGTTGACTTGCCTTGATCACAGTGTCCAGATATTCAGTCTAACATTGGTCTGGATGTTTCTGTGATTGTGTTTTTTGGATGAGATAAACATTAGATCAGCAGTTTTAGTGAAGTAGGTTGGTCTCTGTCATGCAGGTAGGCCTCATCCAAGCAGCTGAAGACAATGAAGGCCTGAAGAGAACGAAGGACTCAGCTCCCTCAGCAGGAAGAAAGTCCCCAGCAGATGGCTTCAGAGTGAAGAGCAGCACCGGCTTCCTCCTGGGTCTGTGGCCTCCCAGCCCGCCCTGCAGACTTTGGATTAGCCAGCCTCCACAATTCCTCAGGCTCATTCTCTCTCTATACACACACCATATTGCTTCTGTTTCTCCGGAGGGCCTTGACTGCCTTGGATATAAAGCTCCCTCTGATTGTCAGACGGATGCAAAATGAGGCAGCCTAGCCACCCAGTGGGCCCAGTGCTCAAGGGGGGAAATGAGGTGGCCGCTAGTCAGTGCCGGGGCCATTTCTAGATGTTTGTTTGTGTGTTTGTTTGTGTTTGTTTTGAGATGGAGTCTCTCTCTGTCGCCCAGGCTGGAGTGCTGTGGTGTGATCTTGGCTCACTGCGACCTCAATGGTGCTTTTTTCTGATCATAGCTCAGGCTTACGTGCTGACCCCAGTGGCCTGTCTTTAAGCACTGAGGCTCCAGGAAAGAAAGGCCTCAGCGGGGAGGGAGAGAATTTGCTCTTTGCAAAATGTATGGAGTCCTTGTTATTTACCGGATATCATATTAGAGACCAGGTATAAAAACAACAGTAATGAATTTCAGTGAATCTAAAACACAATCCACTGTAAGACACAGCATTATTCTATCTCCCAAGACAGGAGAAAAAACATCTTTAGATTTCATAGATATCAAATGGGAAAACAATATATTTTGGAATAAACAAAACATGCTAATGGTAACAATGAGATATCTAGGACATGCTATGTACAGGTACTGTTCTTAGCATTTCACATATATCATTTTACCCACACAGTGAATCTGTGAGATGGAAGCAATTGTCGTTCTATTTTACAGACAGGTACACTGAGACTCAGGCAGGCCAGTTGTCCTGCCCATGTACACACAGCTCCTAAATGGTAGAGCCAGGATTTGAACACAGACCCTGCAGCCTGGCTCCATGCTCTCAACAGCTTTGCAGAAACTAAAGTTGGAATGGAAGACCGCTCATTCCAAATCTGTCCCATTGTCCATCATCCCATGGCCCATTCCAGAAAGTTCAGTGGGTATCAATGAGCTTGGCTGTAGTGACCACTCTTAAGTATACCATTACCTTTTATTTTAATTTGAGAAATTAAATAAAATATATCCACAGTAGTTTACAACTCTGCCATGATGCCATTTTGTCAGATGGCAAATTTCAGGAGAGGCTCAAACTCCAAAAACCCTGTCGTTACCTGAATTTAACGAGAGGACGTCAAATCACTTAATTCTATCACAGCCCACACCCATGAATTCACTAAGTAATGATCACACACCTGTCAGGCACCAGACAGTTGCTGAGGACCAAGCTCCAGACGAAACTGATGGAGCTTCTCTTCCCCTGCACCCTCCGTGAACTTGGAGACCCAAAGCTAACAGACCTGAAACCTGAGAGAGAACAGGGGCAGGCTGTGAGGCCCCGCCCTGCAGGCCGTCTCCTGGATGGTTTATGCTTCTCTGGCAGGTTTTCCCCTAGGTATTCATGACATCGGGGGCATTTCACCTCAGCAAAGTGATGATGCTGCCACTCAGGTTCCCATGGAAACCAAACTGGGGCAGGAGGAACAAAAGGCTCCTCAAGGTCGGTGGTGCAAAGGACATTAGAGACAAAGACAGAGACAGCAAATCAGCCCAAAGAACAGACATAAACCGGCGCTTCCTCCCTCCCATCGCCACAGCTCGGGGCTTTGTCACTCCAGCACACCCGGGCCCTGCACCTCAGACGCTGTGTGATTTTTGAGCTTCTGGGGAGAGAAGCGTGGGCCTCCAGGGAGGTGCAGATGCTCCTGGCTCCTGGCAGGCTCCTGGGCCAGGCCCAGCCTGTGTCTGTTTCCGGAGCCACGCGCTGCCTGTGCTGGGATGAATGCATGGCCGCTGTGTCCTTCCCTCTCCTCAGAGCCCACAAGCTTCCGAGTGCGTCATCTTCATGACTGGCCACGGGAAATGACTTCTTGGAGTAAGTGACTGCTGCTCCGAGGCCCATCTGGACAAAAGCAGGATCCGGGATGGACACAGAGGAGCAGACCCGGAGCCCTGCGTCCCAGCCTCCCCTCCCCATGCGTTCCACATGGGTCCCTCTGTTCAGCCTCTCCATTTAACTCTCCTTTCTGAACGCCCAGCCAGGCACCGCCTTCCTTCCAAAAGCCTTGTTTCTCAGAAAACCTTTTGCCTTCTAGAAACCCAGGATTCCGAGGAGGAAGAGGACTGGCCTTTCTCTTGGGACTATTGATCAGGGCTGTCAGTTCCCAGCTCCGTCCAGTGCCCTGAGCTGGGGACACAGACGCTGTCACTGGGTCCTGGCGAGTCTGAAAACTTGGGATGTCAGCACCACGGTGAGAGCAGAGTCTGCGCAGGGCCACGGCAGGCAAAAGACCATCTCAGTTTTCACTGGGGGGGCTTCCCCAGTCCGGTGTGTGTGTCTGAGTCCTGCCGTTGGGAGGCATCATCGAGAGGCTCTGGTCTCTCCTGCCCAGGCCCTGCCTCCTGGCCCCACTGCCGGAAGCTTGAGCAGATCTGAAGCTCGCCTTAGAGGAAGACCCCAACCAGGGCAGACCCTGAATGCAGAAAGCAGAGAACTTGGCTTCTCCTCATTTGTTGTTAGGGCCAGTGCCTAAGGGACTAAAAACAAACAAAACAGGCCAAAAGCAGAAGCAGTGGTGGCAGCGCTGGGCCAGCAATGATGATTTCTATTGTGAGGATTTCGGTCGTGCTTGAATCTGGGAGCAGGAGGCCGATGCACCCAGAGACCCTAGGGCGGGGCTGTAACCACTGTAACCACACACCTTAGGAGACGCTTTGGGAAGCTCAAACTGACGCCATTTGTGCTGAATTTTGGGGAAGGGGGTGGGATGATGGACTTAGGAGCACTGTCGTTAACTGGTCATTGATTAGATATTAACTAGTCATTAACTAGACTTTCGGGAAAGCAACAAGGCCTCTGTGTCCACAGTTGGAAGGCGTGGGCTACCCTGATTAGGGGTGCTCCAGCTGTATTCATGATTCACATTCATTCATCACATGCCTGATCTCTGTCTCAGGGGCCCGGCCTCCTCTTAGTAAGCTCTCAGATTCAGGGAAAGGAGTCTCAGAGAACTCCACGTCTGTGTGGAGTCAGATGGATCAGAGCAGAACACAGAGCCGCCTTCTCTGTCCCACTCTCTCTCCCACTCGCCTGCTCAGAGGTTCCCGGCCGGCTCCCTGTCTCCCTCTCTGCCCTCCTGGGTATCACGGGTCCTCAACCCAGGGAAGCTGGTGCCCTCACTTGTCTCCCATAGTCCTCTGTCGTCTGGGCTCCTGTAGCCCCTCTCAGCTTTCAGGACTGTCCAGTCTTCCGCATCCCTGTTCTTTCTCCCGCAAGTCCCCGGTGGCCCAGCCTCTAGCGGGGAGTTGCATTCTGAGCTACTGCCCACATCGCTTCCCCAGGGCAGTGGGAGCTCAGGTACGGCAGGCCCCATCCTTGACAGCCTAAGGCTCAGTGTCCATGACCTCCGGGGGCAGCCCACAGCAGCACCCCCTGCATCACCCACAGAATGGAGGGAGACAGAGGCTCTCCACACAAAGGCACTGAGAAAAAAGGATACCCCAAAAGCCACTGAGGTCTCAGGGCAGCAGAGAGTGGGAGCGCTCGCCACAGGCCAGAAGCCCGGCAAGTAGCATCAGACACCTCAGGTTAAAAAGAAAGTAGAGATTGTCACCTCCTACCCTCCCCGTTCTAGTCCATTTGGGCCAGTTTGGTGCACGCTAGCCACGTGCGGTGACCACGCTAAGTACTGTGCATGTACTATTTCTCAGAATACTTCCTGCAACCTTATGAAGTTCTTGCCCAATTTAACCAGCAGTAATGAAACTCAGAAGGCATTTACCCAATGCTGCACATCAGGAAAACGTAAAAGAACGAACAGGGCTTCAATACCAGGATTGAGCCCAAAGGTCACGTTCTTTCCCCGCGGTTCCCTTCCCCATCTGGTTCTGGGGAGCTACACTCTGCACGCAGCCCCCAGGAGACCACAGGCCCTGGGCTCCCAAAACTCAGCAGCAGTGCAAAGCCACCCTCAGAAGAGCTGCCCAGGACAAGTGCTCCTGCGGCCCATTGCTTACTCCTCGCAGAGGCAGGGGCAGCTGCCTGCTGCCCCAGATGGACATAGAAGGTCACCATGTGGCCTGCCGGGGTCTGCAGGATAGACGGCAGGAGGTGAACAGTTTGAGCTGGTGCCTCCACCTGCCTCTTCCAGCCACAGAAAACAGGATTCTCCAGGGTTCACGCCTATGTGTCTGGATCAATGCTGGGCATTTTGTCGGGCAACAAGCCAGCAGCCATGCAGGGCATGTACCTGTAGATGACGCACTGCCTTAGTGTCCAGACAGAACAAAAGGGATCCCCTTTCCAGCCCGAAACTGTGGGATTCTCTAAGAGGTCCTGCTACAACCCATCTTAATGCAAGACGGACTGTGGTTCTTCTGGAAACACGATGCCTCGGGGCCATGAAATGACAGCTGCTTATTTTGAAGAACTGGGCTGTTCCCATGTAAAGTTGGCTGCAATGGATGGTGTTTCTGACTCATACTCTGGCTTTAAAATCAAAGTTTTTGTTAGAAACCAGCTTTGTTTTCCTTCTATTTCCTGTTTGAAAAGTGAAGCATTAACACGAAGGAGGGCCCCAGCTGAGTTCATGCTGGGACTCAGGCTGCAAATGGCCAGTGGTCCCGGGACATCCAGGGAGCCATTCAGAGGGGACACTTCCAGCTACCATGCAAATTCATCATGCACCCATCCCCCCTTGCTGCAGCCCTGCCCTTAATACCCTCAACACAGGGCCCTGGGCAGCTACCCTCAAACACCTGGACGCCAAGCATGACAGGGAACCCACTTGCCTTCCCTGGTCTATTATCACAAATAACCTTAGAGCCTCCTGCACAGGAACCCACTCCTTAGAGGGCACGAGGGGCTAAGTTTTGTTTGAGACGAGCTGGCATTGGAAGGGAGAAATGAAAGCTATCCCCTGTCCCTGCTTCCAGGGCAGGGCAGAGCAAGCTGCTTTTGGCCCTGTCTCTGAGGCAGACATTAGCACACTTGTCTCAGGCAGAAGCAGCCTTAGATGGTGTTACAGTTTGAATGTGTTCCCCCGCAAAATCCAGGTGTTGCCAATGTGATAGCATTCAGGGGTAGGGCCTTTAAGAGGGGATTAGGCTGTGAATGGAATCAGGGGTCCTGATGCAGGGGCTGTGTGGAGGGAGTACGTTCACTTGTTGCCCTTCCACCTTCAGCCATGTGAGGACGCAGCAGCAAGGCACCATCATGAAAGCACAGACTGGAGCCGTCACCAGGCACGGAACCTGCTGGCACCTGGCTTCAGAGCTGCGGGTAGATACATTTCTGTCCTTTATGAATCGCGCAGTCTCCGGGGTTGTGTGAGAGCAGCACAAAATGGACTGGGACAGCTGGAATGTCGGTTTGCATCAGCCCCCACCCACACACTCAGGGCGTGCCGCGGCGGCCATGCTGGGTGCCTTTCTGCAGGTGCCCAGGCACCAGGAGCACTGGCCCAGTCTCAAGGGGCGTTCATGTCAGGGAGGTGCCCTGGCTAGTGTCAGCTTCAGCGCCGCCAGCATCAGGAAGTTCATCCCAACAAGCCTGGGCAAGAGAGGAGGTGGTGAGATCACCTCCTACCCGTCCAGAGACCCTCAGACTTTGGAGTAGAAATCTGAAGGACCTGAAGCTCCTGAAGTGAGAG
Source organism: Rhinopithecus bieti (assembly GCF_001698545.2). NCBI lineage: Eukaryota > Metazoa > Chordata > Mammalia > Primates > Cercopithecidae > Rhinopithecus > Rhinopithecus bieti. The sequence continues at coordinate 1,704,265 of NW_016805082.1, read as the reverse complement.
GGGACAGAGTTAGGAGAAGGGAGGGCAGCCAGGAGGGCAGGGACGCAGGTGGTGGGATGGGGAGAGCCAGGCTGGCATTAGCAAGAGCTTCTTGATGTCCTTTTGGTCCAAGGGGGCCATGTTCTCTGAGGAAATGGGACTTGCTCCAGGGAAGAGGAGGAGCTCAGCATCTGCTGTTCCCTCTCCCGAACAGCTCCTGGGGAAAGTCCATCACCATCTTCTTGCCCCGCTCTGTGCCTTCATACAAGCGATTCTCTCCACCTGCGATGCCTTTCCTCTCCCTCCTGTGGCCAGTGTCCATGGGTTCTCTGAGAAGGAATAGGAAGTATTTTAAGGTAGACCTCCTTAACCTCCTCCCAGCTGGGTGGATCCCTCCCTCTGGGCCCTCACACATCTCAGTTCCCAAACGACCATTCACATGATAGTCTAAATTAGTGGATCCTTGGTGTGTGGTGTGTGCAGTTATAATGGGTTGCCTCAGCCTCCAACGCACCCTTCATTGCCTTCCTCTGTGATAATACCCCTGGGCCCTGTACCCATTTCTCTCTTGCCAGCTGGCATGACGTTCAGCCTTGTGCAGAGGCAGGGGCCTCTCCCCGGTTCTGACACTTCTCTCTTTGCTTGTTTCTGGCTGCTGGGGGGACACGAGGGATACTCGGCGCTGTTCTCCCTTCAGCAAATGTTGTTGCCAGTCCCATCCCAGGTTACTGGCTTGCTGCTCCCTGAGGAGGTTTGCCAGTGCCAGCCCATGCTCCCCTGTATCCAGCCTTGGTCTGCTGGGACCCAGTGGAAAGCCCACCACCCACCTTCTCCTGCTTGCCAGCCACAGTCACCAGCAGTGGACTTGCGCGGCTGTGCTCCAGAAGCAGAGCTGGGTGGAGGAGGGACTCCACGCACAGATGAGAATATGAAGACACCTTCTAGAGGTTGTGGCAAACACAGGTGCCCTGCCCCATGCCCCGCCTGCAGTCACAGCCCTTCCCACATGGAGGGTACTGTTGTCAATCTTTTTGGGGGCTGTGGACACTCTGCATCCCCATACCTGTGGCAGTCCTGGGGCACGGTAAGCTCTCGTAAGTGTGGCGAGTCACTGCTGAAAGAACTAACAAATAAACCTCCCACCACCAACCACAAGTAGCTGGGGCAGAACCAGGGAACTGCTGAAAGGAGGCTGGTGACCCCTGCCATGACATGCCCGCTGTGCCCAGGACCCAGGCTCCCACAACTCCAGTCGTTCCTCTGTCCCAGATCCATTCAAAGTGAAGTGGGCTCCAGACAGGCTTCCCTAGGGGCCCTGGTCAGTGTCCATGAGGCCACCATGCCCCCGCTCACCATGGGACGTGAGAAAGGGCCTGGCCCGTGGACCAGGGCTGACGTAGGTCTGAGCCCCAGCTCAGTGGTCTGCTAGCTGTGTGAGCTTGCACAGTAGCTCTTCAAGTGTGGCTCTGGACGCGTGACATCAGCATCAGCGTCACCCGGGAACCTGTTAGAGATGCACATTTTTGGCCCCAACCTCCTTCGACCAAGTCAGAAATTCTGCAGTCTATGTTTTCGTAAGTCCTCCAGGTGACTCTGATGCACTCTCAGGGTTGAGAACCATCGAGGGAGAGCCATTTAGCTGAACTCCTCCAGGCCTCGCCTGCACATGGTCACAGCCGTACCTTCTGCACACAGTCGGTGAGATGTGTGTGAAACACCAGGCACAAAGCAGAGTGAATTGCAGTGGTCGGAGCATACCTGAAGCACCAGGGCTGCCCCCTCCCTCCCCTCTCCTCCCCTGCCTCCTAGGAGTCAGAGGGCCCGTGGAAATGGTCTCCTCCTGCACATCTGTCATGCTTTGACTGGGTGCTGGTCTGAGCAGAGGCTTTCCAAGTGAGCTGAGCAGGCGAGCCCGAGCATGGCCTGTCAGGAAGCAAACCCACAGGCTAGCAAGCCGTCCCTGGAGATGCCCCTGGGCTCCTTGAGGGGAATGGCTGAGTCCCTGCCTGTCCTTGGCAGGTCTGCAGTGGTGGGTGGCTCAGGCAGGTGCCCTGTTCACAACCAGTGCTGCTGGGGGTGAAGGCAACGAGTGGGTGAGCAGGGACAGCATGAGCCACGTGGCTGGGAGCTGGGCCAGCTCGCTCTGTGTGCATGTCGTTTCCATGTGTGCAGCAGAAATTGGCGTCTCTCCACAACGCTGATTTTAGTCTTTCTCACCTTTTCTTGCTCAGCTTAAAATAGGCCTCTCTTCAGGGACAAGGTAGCATTATATCAAGCCAAAGTGTGAGGGCGCAGGGAGACCCGCGAGGCAGGGCCCCCGAAGTCCTGGCGGTTTCTACCCAGCCTCTCGAAATTGACTTGAAGGTGTTTACCTGGCACATTGTTTTCTCCAACTTCCTACACTCTGCTACCCACACTCTGTCCTTCCTCAAGGCAGGCGTGCTCATCAGCTGACTCCATCTCTCCCTAATGGCAAGGCCTGACCTAGAAACGCAACTCAGATCCTGGCTTAAATGAGGCTGGGAAAGACGATGCCTGTAAGACCGACAAAGACAGTGCAAGGGGAGGTGACCGCCGCTGTGTCTGGGTGCAGGGCTCCCTTGTCCAGCTGACCCTAAGTCTGCATCAGCTCAAATGTAGTTCCCGGTTCCCCAGTGAGATTCCCACTCCTGCCTGGAGGGGAGACGTGCCTGCCTTTTGAATGAAGCGTTGCCCACTGGAGATAGTATCACAGGCAGAATTGTCATTTTTAGCCTTTTTACATGTTGCCAACTTTCAGACATACTATTCTATTTTATCCCTCCAAATTCCTCGAAAGCTGCTTCTATTTTGGAGCTCTTTATTCCCAGTGCTGGGTAATTTCTCCCTGGCTGTGTTTTTATTGTAGAAAATGGAAACCTGATGTGATGAACCCTCACTGAGTAGAAATCCTGGGGGGCTCGTAGTTAATCGGATAAGACATCTCACCCTGAGAAACAGTCCCAATTTCCTTTTAAAAATTCATTGTCTCTCTGAGATACAGACCTATTTCCTTGTCTTATTCCAGAATCAAAAGTTCTAATTTTGCAAAGAATAATTTTTGTCCAAATATGTTTTCTTCCTGGTGTTCCAGAGAGTCTGGGATAGCAAGAGTGCGGAGCTTTGGTCCTTGGATGGCTCTGGCTCTGATTCCATGATTCCTCCAGCAACCAGGGAACAATCATTGCTGGGCAGGGAATCCCTGCTTCCTCCCTGGGCTTCCAGCCTTCCCCCAGCAATCCTTTTTTTTTTTTTTTTTTTTTTTTTTTTGATAGAGTCTCACTCTGTCACCCAAGGGGGAGTGCCACCTCAAGGCACCACAACCTCCACCTCCTGGGTTCAAGCAATTCTCCTGCCTCAGCCTCTGGAGTAGCTGGAATTATAGGCGCCCGCACCATGCCCGGCTAACTTTTGTATTTTTTAGTAGAGATGGGGTTTCACCATGTTGGCCAAGCTGGTCTCGAACTCCTGACCTCAAGTGATCTGCCCATCTTATCATCCCAAAGAGCTGGGATTACAGGCATGAGCTACTGCACCTGGCCCCCAACACTCCTTCTTAAGACCCATTTGAAAATAATGACAAAAACCACAATTACTTTTGCACCAAGTTTAACCACGATTTACCAGTATGCAGTTACTGTGGCTTGAATATTGTTATCCATGCACGGCGCTTCTCTTAAAATTTGCTCCCATGCAATCAGAACACTTCTATAGGGCCTGTCTCCTTAGATAGACTTGACCATCCTTCTCTGCTCTCACATCTACTGCTTGGGGCGAGGGCAAGGGCTGGCCCCTGGGGATAGGCCGGACAGGCTCACCAGTGGACAAATGAATTCAGGTCAGCTTTGTAGACTTGGCCTATTCCCACCCCTTGACACAGTGGGAAAGTCTTGCTTCCTGCCAGTTCTCCTCTGCCAAACCATATTCAGCATTTCCATTTTTATAAGAGAACCATGAATTCAAGGGTATTGGGCATAGTCTGAGCTACTAACAATGGGTTACTTTTCTTACTTTTGCCTATTATAGCTTGAGGGCAGAGCTCCTCCAATTAGACCCTCAAAGCAACGATGAATGAACAGCAGGCCAAGATTCCAGCATTCCCAGGCCTGGCCTAATGTCACCCTAGTCCTTGACCCTGCCTGCTGGACTTTAGGACATGAAGAGGTTAGACATGGATGAGGTTATAGAGGTGTATGCACGCCAGAAGATGGTGAGCATCCGGGCCACACTGAGGGGCTGGAGCACCCTGCAGTGCTGTGCATCTTAGAACGAGCCCACAGCCCACCTGCCCTGGAGCAGTCTGAGGGTTAACTGTGTTGGTTCTTGAACCCCATTCCGGGTCTGCTGAATCAGAATCTTTCTGAGCGGGGCCCAGGAACTTCCATTCTAGGAGGTTCTTGTGCATATTTCATTGATCGACATGTTAATTGAAGAATCTGAGCCAAGGGATAACATCATCAGATTGGCCACTTCGGTCATGTTTTGTGGGACGGATTTTAAAAACTGGAGTCCAGACAAGCAATTACTGTAGTGCTGCAGGTGACAGACCTTGACCAGCGGATCTCAATCGTCAGTGGCGGGGTAGAGTGAGACAAGGAGGCCAGGGCAAGTCTCTGGCTTGAGTGACCAAGTAGATAGAGGATAATTAGGGGATTCAGAAACAGGGGCTGAGTTGAGAGGCCTGTGGGATCTCCAGATGGGAGCAGCCCAGCAGGAAGTAGGATCCACAGGCCTGGATCTTAGGAGACAGTTGTGAGAAAGGATCCAAATAGGTGGGAAAGGAAATCCTTGGGGTGGATGCAATTTCTCAGGAAGAATGTGAGAGCAAAGAAAAGGCACTGAAGCCAAAAGCTTCAAGAACACCAACATGAAAGGTCTAGGCCGAAGGGAGGTTGCCCAGTGCGTGGGGGCTTATGTGGGAAAGCATGTTTTTGTGTGTCTGCTTCAGATACATTTATATTTCAACAGGACAGAACGTTTTGGTGGGTAGTAATCAGTCCATGGAGCTCCATTCAAGTATTGTCCCAGGGCCAGCTGTGGTGGCTCACGCCTGTAATCCCAGCACTTTGGGAGTCCAAGGCAGGTGGTTCACTTGAGGTCAGGAGTTCAAGATCAGCCTGGCCAACCTGGCGAAATCGTGTCTCTACAAAAAATACAAAAAAAAATAGCCGGGCATGGTGGTGCACGCCTCTAGTCCCAGCTACTCAGGAGGCTGAGTCAGGAGGATCACTTGAACCCAGGAGGCAGAGGTTGCAGTGAGCAGAGATTGTGCCTGTGCACTCCAGCCTGGGCGACAGAGCGATAATCCATCTAAAAAAAAGTATTATCCCAGGTTATTTAATAAATTTACTCAAAATTCACAATGAGATGTAGTCAGTAACCAGAGTTAAATGTTCTTGTTAGGGGTAGAGGGAGAGAGGACTGAGTTGGGTGGGAGAACATCTCTGCAATAGTAACAGTTGACATGACGTGGACATAGCCATATCCTCTTCACTGAGCCTCCAGTCCCTGCACACTGAGAAAGTGAAAAATGCTTTCAGCAAAATTGCCTCCAGAAAGAAATGTCGCCAGCTGACCTTTTCAGATGTGAGTATAAGACACATGAAAAAGATATTCTGCAAGGACAAAGAGGAAAGTGCTTTCTACACCTCGCATTTGAGTCGGGGCAGAGAGAGTATGTGCTTTAAATGTCTCTTGGCTGGGAATAAAATGGATTTTCCCCTTTCCCACTTTATGTGGATGTTGTTGGTAATAATTCACAAAGTATACTCCTGTTTATACTTCAGTTCCCCATGGTAAATGTTTAACCATAATTGCACCTTAAGAACAGCCGTTCTCAACCTTTTCTGCACCCAGAACCGGTTCCATGGAAGACAATTTTTCCATGGACTGAGGAGGAGGATGGTTTCACAATGACTCAAGCGTATTACATTTATTGTGCACTTTATTTCTATTATTGTTACATTCTAATATATAATGAAACTATTATACAGCTCACTAATGTAGAATCAGTGGGAGCCCTGAGCCTGTTTTCCTGCAACTAGACGGTCCCATCTGGGGGTGATGGGAGACAGTGACAGATCCTCAGGCATTGGAATCTCATAAAAAGCACCCAGCCTAGATCCCTCACATGTGGAGTTCAGGATAGAGTTCTTGTGTGCTCTTGTGAGAATCGAATGCCGCCCCGATCTGACCGGAGGTGGTGCTCAGGCAGTAAGGTGAGCAATGGGGAGCGGCTGTAAATACAGATGAAGCTTTGCTGGCTCACCTGCCACTCACCACCTGCAGCCCAGTTCCTAACAGCCCACAGACCCATACCGGTCCGTGGCCCACGGGTTGGGGATGCCTGCCTAAGAAGAGTAAGAATTTATATGGAGTGCTTCGCCACGTGCCAGACCTTATTCTCAATGCATTATGTATATGAACCCAGTTGTTCTGCAAAACATGTCACGGGATAGGTGTTGTTATCCTTATTTTACATAACAGCAAACAGAGGGCTGTGAGGTAAAATGGCTTAATCAAGGTCACCACACTAGTAAGTAGCCAGCCCTGGGTTCCTGCCCAGCCGGTCTGGTTCCTGGGCCTACTCTCCTGCCTGTTGTTTTATACCATGTTTATAGGTCCTAGTGGTTATTAATAAATAAAACTCTTTGGATTGTACATGTACATTAAAATGTCTCAGAGGAAGCCAAAGGTAGTCAACAACTCCAATAACGCACTGACTGTAGCATTTATGATAAATAAGCAGTCAGTGAAGCAGAATAATTCATAAGTGTTCTTTCTTGCTATTAGAAGATTTGAATGCTATTAAATATGTACATTTCACTACACCATCTTATGCATATTTATCACCTTAGATGGTTTCACCTGTCTGCTTTTAGCTAGATTATATATTCTCTGAGGTTAAGAAGGACAAACTCCCAATATTTGGAGCCCTGGCACAGAAAGCCGGAGAAAGCCCAGGGATGCATTGTCATGACTGAGTCTGGTTACGCAGGGGAGCTCAGAAGAGCAGCTTTCAGTTCACAAAAATATTTTCAGTTCTTTTCCAAGTTGCCGGAGTTGGGAAACCTAAATCTAAAATATGTTTTGGGGCTGTTTATTTCTCTTTTTAGAAGATATTTAACTACATTTTTATAACTTGAAGAGAAATGTATCCATAAAGATACAATTCCGGTTGAAAGAATCCTATGGAATCCATAGCATTAAAAGCCTTTTAAAAATATATAAAGAAAATGACAAGATTTTTTCCTGAGCCAATCTCTGAACCAAAGGGCTGCAACTGAAGTTTCAGCGTGACCCAGAGTTTCTTCAGAATCTCTTCCCAGCACACTGAATACCCCCACTCCCACCGAGGGTGTTCTCAGCGACAACGCCGGCCTCCTGGACAATGACCTGGTGTTACGTGTTAAAGAATAAATGGTAGTGGTCAGAGCCCCTTTGCTGAAAGTCCCAAGAGAACTTCTGCTCCTGATCATGCAGAATTCAGCATTTTAGAACAACCCTCCAGCTGAGAAGAAATTAAAGAGGTAGATAAGATCTTTGAAGGCATTATTAGCTCTTGTTAGTGTGGTAACAAGATAATGATGAGTTACTAGGGAAAGATCTAGGAGCGAGACCGGAGGCCCAGGGAGAAGAGCCAGCAGCCAGGACCACTTTTCCACCTGAGGTCTGTGTGGGTTCTAGAGGAGCTGGATGAAAGGCGGGTGGCTGCCTGCGAGGCTGAGTGCACCCGCCATGGAGTGCAGAGCCCCCTGGCGCAGGGTGAGCCTGCGTGTGGCTGGTGGCCTGATGAACCCTCTTCCTTTTGGGTGGGATCATGGAAAAGCTGCACCCTCGGAGCTAACTGAACCGAAGCAGACTGCTTTCAAGGAGACTGTGGTTCAGCCTCAAGCTTTCTCAATCTCTGAAATTGGAGGAGGTAACTCCAAAAGTTATCCTGTGTCTCTGAAATTGGAGGAAGGTATCTCCAAGGATAACTTGGAGCCATCCTCTGCATAGCTCCCAGCGTTATGCATCCTGAGATGCATGGCGGAAGCAAGCTGAAATTCTCTCTGGAGGGAGGTGATATTGCCCTAGCCCTCAAATTGCTTTAACAAACGATGTTTCAAAAAGAATGTTCAGCACACAATGAGAAATAACAGGCAACAACAAGAAAAGGAAATGAGCTAAGAAAAAACAGGTAATAGAAACAGGCTTACAAGGACTCAAAACATGGAAGCGATTGGACACGGTCTTTAAAACATCTACGTGGCCGGGCGTGGTGGCTCACACCTGTCATCCCAGCACTTTGGGAGGACAAGGCAGGCGGATCACCTGAGGTCAGGAGTTCCAGACCAGCCTGGCCAACGTGGAGAAACCCCATCTCTACTAAAAATACAAAAAAATTAGCCAGGTGTGGTGGCGGGCACATGTAATCTCAGCTACTCGGGAGCCTGAGATAGGAAAATCGCTTGAACCTGAGAGGTGGAGGTTGCAGTGAGCCGAGACCATGCCATTGCACTTCAGCCTGGGCAACAAGAACAAAACTCTGTCTTAAAAAAATAAGAATAAAAATAAACATCCATGTATACATGTTTAAGATGACAAAGACAGTATTGAGAATTTTGGCAGAGAACTGGAACTATATATGCAAAAAAATAATATTTCAGAACTGAAAAACAGATTCTACTTTTAAAACTCAATGGATGTGGCTGGGTGTGGTGGCTCACGCCTATAATCCCAGCACTCTGGGAAGTCGAGGTGGGTGGATCACGAGGTCAAGAGATCGAGACCATCCTGGCCAACATGGTGAAACCCTCTGTCTACTAAAGATACAAAAGTTAGCTGGATGTGGTGGTGCACGTCTGTAGTCCCAGCTACTCAGGAGGCTGAGGCAAGAGAATCGCTTGAACCTGGGAGGTGGAGGTTACAGTGATCTGAGATTGTGCCATTGCACTCCAGCCTGGCAACAGAGCAAGACTCCGTCTAAAATAAATAAATAAATCTAAAAATAGTTATTGAACTTGTAGACTGATGAAAAACACCCAGAATGAAACATGGAGAGAAAAAATACAGGAGACAGAATGTTAAATTAAATTAAATTTGGGCTGAGGCTGACTCCTTTCTTAAGTCCCTACATAAAAAATTGCAACCTAACTTAGTATGTAAACAAACTTGCAACTAACTTAGGAGCATTTCATAACAAACAGCTGGGTGTCAGCCAATACCTTCAGCCAGTCACAGGCAGCCAACTGATCAGGCCACTTTCAAATAAGGCAAGTGCCAAGCCATCAGCAATCAAACTGTTACCGTAACTCACTTGGGGTTTTCTGTCTATAGAGATTCCCTGCTGACACTGCAGAGTGAGCTCCCTGAACCTCCTCACGTTCTGAGGGCTGCCCAGTTCACAACGAAGCAAATCATTCTTTGCTCAGTGAAACTCTGTGAAATGGATCAAAAGTTTTTCTTTTTAACAAGAGTAAGAGATAGAGAGGATATAGTAAGAGAATCCAACATACATATACTTGGAATTCCAGGAAAGGAGAATGAAAATGAAGCAGAGACAGTATCTAAAGAATGGCTGAGAACTTGACAAAAATGCTGAAAAATATTAAGCCACATATTTAAGAAGTTCTACAACGTCTAAGCCAAAAACATTTAAAATATATGTATAATATTCATGCATATATGTATCACCTCCATATCTATGCGCATTATAGTAAAAATGCTAAATAATGAAAACAAGAGACAAAGAGAAAATCTAAAATGCAGCTTGAGGGAGTAAAACAAACAAACAAACAAACAAGAAACAATTACCTTCCAAAGAGTAACAACTAGACTTAAATCTGACTCTCAACAAAAACAACAGAGGTTAGAGGACAATGGAAAGAAAATAAGAGCCAGCCTCTATCCGATGGAAATGACCTTCAAGAATGAATTCAAAATAGAAATGCTTTTGGCCAGCCACAGTGGTTCACACCTGTAATCCCAGCACTTTGGGACACTGAGGGAGACAGATCACCTGAGGTCAAGAGTTCAAGACCAGCCTGACCAATATGGTGAAACCCTATCTCTACTAAAAATCAAAGGTTGGCTGGGCATGGTGGTGCACACCTGTAATCCTAGCTAGGTTGAGGCAGGAGAATCGCTTGAACCCAGGTGGTGGAAGTTGCAGTGAGCTGAGATCGTGCCACTGCACTCCAGTCCGGGCCACAGAGTGAGACCCTGTCTCCAAAAAATAAAATAAAATAAAAATAAAATAGAAACATTTTCAAATAAACAGAAACTAAGATAATTCATTAATAGCGGACCCATACTAAAGGACTTTCTAAGAAGATGTTGTCCTTGCAAAAGGAAATGATCCAAAGTGGAAGCTCAAAGATAGACCAACTATAAAGGAAAAATTGGATAAATCTAAATACTTTAAAGTGAAGACTTTGTTGCTTGAGAGATCTCACTAAGAGAGTGAAAAGATCAGCCACAGACTGGGAGAAGATACTCTCAACACATGAAATGAACAAAAGGTGCCTATCCTTCCTTACATATTCTTAGGCAAAGCACTCCTTGAAATTAAGAAAAAAGACAAACAGTGAAAAAATGAGTAACAGGCAACTCACCGAACTTGTAGACTGATGAAAAATACCCAGAAGAAAACATGGAAAGATAAAACAATGTAAAATACAGAAGAGAGTATGTTAAATTAAATTAAATTAAACAATTAGCGATGGAAGTGGAAAGGGCAATACGAAGGGTTTTCTGGGTGTGAGAATATTTCTGTTGATCTGGATGATGGCCACATGGGTGTTCACTTTGGAATAAGCCTTACTTGGCACTTTCTCAACATATTATATTCTATAATACAGAAGTTTTTACAAAAAAGGGTGACTCTGGAAAAAAAGGATAAATACTGGGTTGTGGGAGGGGTTAGAAAGATGAGCTGTTGGAAAAACACACAAAGAACTTCAATTGTCCTAGCTAATGTGCTTGTTTTAAATTGAGTCATAACTTCATAGTATTCAGTTACTTACACTTTATAGTTTAACAAGCATGCAAATTGCTTCCAGTTATTTGGCTGTTTTAATTTAAAAATTATTTTTAAAAAGACAAAATGTTAGAAATACATAGAGTCATTTATACCCACCCATAAGTGGTTCAAGATGAAAAAGCCAGCAAACTCTGTTCCCTAATCCAAACCCTTAAGAAGCAAGGGGAAATTGGATGATGTTCTGCTGAGGCCTCAATCAGGTGGACCGATCTCCACCCAAACTCATAGAAACAGACCAGGAGACAGAATGCATGTGGATTCTAAAGGTTTCTTGTTTTTTTTTTTTTCTGCAGAGCCTGAGGCCTGAGGTAAGCCCTGAAAAAATTACTGGAGAAATAAGTCAAGTACGTTCGGGATTAGAATCTGAACCCCCAAATTCCCCTCCAAGGGAATGCCCTTTGGGCTGCTGAGAAGGCAGCGGAACTCCCCAGACAGACGCAGCAGACACCGTGGACCTAGCCATGAAATCTGCTGAAGTCCAGGGAGTTCTTGCTCTTCTCCCCAGCTGAGGTCTCAAGCACCTTTTCCTGGCTGCTTTGACTCTCCCTACCTCCTTGGCTGTAACACTTTCGGGTCCCTGACCTGCAAATGGATTAGTTTTTCATAGCTGCTGTAACAAACTTAGCGGTTTTAAAAACACATGTTTATTGTCTTGCAGTTCTAAACTTCTTAAGTATAACATGAGTCTCACTGGGCTAAAATCAGGTTGTCCACTGGCTGTGTGTTCCTTTCTGTACTGTCTAGGGGGAAATTTATTTTCTTGCCTTTACCACTTTCTAGAAGCTGCCCACATTCCTGGGCTCATGGTAGTTCTTTCCACATCTTCAAAGCCAGCAATAGCAAGTGGAGTCCTTCAACACTTTAACCTGGATTCCAGTTCACATCTCCTTCTCTGTCTTTTTCTGCCTCTCTCTTCCACTTTTAGGAATCCTTGTGATGACATTGGGCCCATGAATAATCTCCCTATTTTAAAATGAACTGATTTGCAGCCTTGATTCCTCTCTCTGCCATGTAACCTAACATATTCACAGGTTCTGAGCATTAGAACATCAACATCTTTGGGGGCTATGATTCTTCCAGCAACAGTGCCTCACTACTAGCTGACCAGCCTTGCCTGCTCAACACAGTTTCCAGTCAGCTGTGTGCGTGAGTGCGTGCTTGTGTGTGTGCGTGACAGCATGTGTGTTTGCTTGTGGGCGTGTGTATGTATGTGTGCATCTGTGCATGCATGTGCACATGTGTGGTGCATGCGTGGGTGTGAGTGTCCGTGTGTGCGTGTGTGTGCATGTGTATGTGTGTATCTGTGCATGCATGTGCATCTGCGGTGCATGCGTGGGTGCAAGTGTATGTGTGTGCATGTGTGTCCATGCTTGTGTGTGTGTGCATGCATGTGTGTGTGCACGTGTGCATGTGTGGGCATGTGTGTGCGCATGCATGTGCCTGTGTGTGCGTGTGTCTGGGTGTGCATGTGCACGTGTGCATGTGTGTGCATGTGCGTGTGCGTGTGTGCATGTGCGTGTGTGTGCGTGTGTGCGTGTCCGTGTGTGTGCATGTGTGAATCCATGTGTGCATGTGTCTGTGCACGTGTCTGTGCCTATGTGCACATGTGTGCATGTGCGTGTGTCCCCATGTGTGCCTGTGCGTGTGTGCGTGTGTGCGTGTGCGCGCGCGTGTGCGTGTGCGCGCGCGCGTGTGTGCGTGTGCGAGCACGTGTGTGTGCGTGTGTGCGTGTGCGTGTGCGCGTGCGTGTGTGTGTGCGCGTGCGCGTGTGTGTGTGCATGCACATGGGCATATCATTCAAATTTGAATTGGTAGCCACTGATTGTCAGACATGAGGAAAATTTCTGACATAGGTAACAGAAACAAAAACAGATGCAAAGGAAATTAAGGGATACAAATGCAGGGGACAGAATAATAGTAATAATTCCCTCTCATATCTGAGAAAGGTACTGCCTGGATCCATTAAACAAAACAAGAACATAGAAAAGAACATTCCAAGATCAAGAAAGAATTCTTGGAAATTAAAAATATAGAAGACGTAAACAAATTCCATATCAGGTTGTTTCATAAATGAGTAAATATCCCAGAAAGTAAAACAAAATGTCAGACATGGACAATAGGAAAGAAAAGATAAGAGAAACTGAGGATCAATATACATTTAGTGGCCCATGAGTTTCCAGCATCCAATTAAGCTGATGTTCAGAAGGCTCACTGAGAAGAAAATACCAAGGAAAGAATTCTGTAAATCCCCAGAACTGGAGACCGATTGACGGGGCCACTGAGTGCCCAGCACTATTAATGCAAAAAGACCCACGCAAAGAAACATCATCACTAAAACACAGAAACACCAGGAGAAAAGAGATCTAAGAGTTTCCAAAGGGAAAGTAGTTCACATGTGAGGATCAACAAACAGAATGGCATCAGACTTGTCCACAGGTAGATTTGCTGCAGAAGACAAAAAGGAGTATCATCAAAATTATGTGGGAAAATGATTTTCAGACTAGGGTTCTGTATTAAGCCAAACCATCAAAGAATGTAAGAGCAGTGGGGTGAAAAGGTATGTTCAGACATGAAAGGTTACAAAAATTACTTCCCTTGCACCTTTCCCACTATAAAGAGGGAATGACATAAGACAGAGGAAAACGGGATCCAGGAAACCAGGGATTCCTCTCCAGAGAGGTAAAGGGAACCCCACAGCTATCCCAGCTGTGACTCAGGCCCAGAGAAGAGCTACTCTAGATTTGGCAGGAGGGAGAGCACTCCAGGAGAGAGCTCTCTTACCTGCCTCTTAGAAGAAGAACACAAAGAAACAGAGATCCCTGATATTGGCGGAAATGTACACTTCCGCAGCAGAGGCTGAGGATGGAGGAATTGGCACAGAGCAAATACTGACTATTGATTAAAGGGTTCTGGACTAACTAGCACAGGAAAATGGGGCTGGGGAAGCCTGTGTGTGTTGGCGGGATGTGGAGGGCAGTGGCCTGCTTTAGCGAAGAGTGTTATCCTCTTCCTCCTTATTAGGAAGTCAGTACAGATCGTCTAACATGGAAAAATCTAGAACTAGCACATTATCTAGACATAGGGTGGTAAATACCAGAAGACACATCCAAAAGAGTTTGAAAAGTTTGTCTCTGAGCAATAGAAAGTGAGAAATGGGAGCTTCTGTTTTATCATAAGCCTTGTGATTTGATTTGATTTGACTTTTAAAACTAATTACTTGTATTATTTTCATTGCAGAAAAGCTGTGCTACAGATGGTGGCAGTGCTGGTGTGAAAATCTTCAATCCTATGGTGGTTTGGACTAATTCTCACATCCCACTGGCCATGACCTTACCTTCCACTGTGCAGTATTTCACTCTTCTCAGAGCATTTTCTCACAGGTTACTGGATGTGTTCCTCAACAGCCCTGTGGGAGTCATGACACAGTTACTATCCCCATTTTACAGATAGGGCATAGAGGCTTTGAAAAGAAGTAACTTACCAAAGTCACATGGTCAGCTTCCTCAATTCCATGTGGAATCCAGCAGGTACAAACAGAAGAGTCACATGGCTCTTAATAAGGAAGCTATGACCAAAACCAAAAATTTCGGACACCTAGTCCAGGTTATTTTTAACTACATGACGTATCCTGAAGTGTTTTTTGTTTTTTGTTTGTTTTGTTTTTTAGATGGAGTTTCGCTCTTGTCATACAGGCTGGAGTGCAGTAGCACCATCTTGGCTCACTGCAACCTCCGCCTCCTAGGTTCAAGCAATTCTCCTGCCTCTGCCTCCTGAGTAGCTGGGATTACAGGCACCCGCCACCACGCACAGCTAATTTTTGTATTTTTAGTAGAGACAGGGTTTCCCATGTTGTTCAGGCTGGTCTCGAACTCCAGACCTCAGGTGATCCACCCACCTCAGACTCTCAACGTGCTGGGATTATAGGTGTGAGTCACCGCGCCAGGCCCCTGAAATTGTTCTGAGGAGTTGCTCTGTGAATAAAGTGTTCTGTGATCCCTACTGTATGCTTCCTCTGAGAAAGTACTATGGGGTAGTGTGGATATCTAAGAAATTAATTACGCAGTTCAAAGCCATCCAGTTTAATCCCTTATTTTCTAAACCTATGGGATCATGCCACCTTCTGGGGGAGGGGTGGTTTGGAGAGATTCCCATTAACAATGAAGTTCCATGAAGCAAAACTGGGATGATTCTGACTGGGGCCAGGTTCAAGCCCAGAACCAGTGAGCAGAAGTGGCAGGTCCTAGAAGGGAGCCTGGAGAGATCGATCTTCCCCAGGAACAGTGGCTCCTAATGTGCGGATGAAATGGAATCACCTGGGAAATTCTGTTGGCAATACACATTCCAGGGTCCATGAAGACACAATGGCTTTGGTGGAGCAAGCCTGGGAATCTGTATTTTTGAAAAGCTCTGTGTGGGCCTCGGAAGCGTCCAGGTTTGGAAACTCTGCTGGGGCTCTGAAGCCCTGCCTGGACTTAGCATCCGAAACTGAAAAGCCAGGGTCTAGATGCTTCCTACCGTTTTCTAAAAATGTCAATAAACAATACTTGAGAATTTAAAAACATGAAATCATCCTTAGAAATCATGGAGTCTCATAATGAAAGCACACCGCCGCTTGAGTTCTTCCGATTTTATCCAACCTGTTCATCTTAGCCTTCTTTTTTTCAGGGCAACTTCCAAAAAAAAAAAAAAAAAAAAAAAGGCAGTGTATTAGCTGTCCTGATCAGCGTCCAGCATTTGCTGCCTGGTCACTGCCCTTAGAACTACCCTTGTAAAAGTGGGGTGAAAAGAGATGAGGCAGAATCACACTGAGTCGCCTGTTCCATCCCCTATCCTATCTTACTGGGAAGCTCAGTGAATTTTCCAATCACCAGCAACACTGGTGAGGAAAAGCGTGTCACTAGCACCATCTGGCGGCTTCTTAAAAATACCAATTTCTATGCAGTAGGCATGTTGAGTCTTCACACATGAAGGGACTCCTTGTGGTTACAAAGGACATTCCTTTCCTTTCCAAAGGCTGAGCTTAGGCAAAATAATAAAATTTGTTAAAGTGTCTGCTTCCAGCGACCCCTTCCTTTCTCAGCTTTATGTATGGGTACATGTATTACACAAACATATGTGAGTGCATGCCATGTATCAAGCTCTCATGGAGCTTATGAGCTAGCGAAGGGATAGAGACAATAGATAAACCAATAAATAAAAATAACTTCTGAATGAGAAGTTCTGTTTGGAAAATGAAGAGGGTTAGGTGATCAAGTGACTATATCAAACTGGGTCATCAAGGCAGGCCTCTGACGCAAGACACAGAGGAGGAGCAGCCTTGCCTGGCTAGGAAAAGTGCTCGAGGCAGAGGGCACGGCTTGCACGGGAACCTGGAAGAGGAGATGAAATCAGAGAGGCGGATCTCACAGGCCAAAGTGAACCATTTGGATTTAATTTAAGGCTCCTGGAAGTCTTTGGAGGGGCAGGTGCCAAGAGGAGCGAGAGGGGAGAACGGTGCCCCAGTGGGGAAGAGTTGTGTGCGCTGGGCAGCTGGGCAGGGAGCTCCCCTCCAGGCACCACAGGCCATTTCCTTATGGCTCCACGAACATCACACAACCTTAGGTTTGGGAGGGCCTTCCAGGTTTGCTCCAATTACCCATTCTGTGTCTCCATCCCCCTACAACACCCTTGCTTGATGGTCACCCATCTCTGATTGCTTCTACTGCTCAACGTCCATCAGAACAAGCCTAAGTCACTTTCTTCTGTGAGCCCTGCTTATATCTGGGCTGGCTCTCATGCTTTTCCTTTCCCTCCCAAGCCTCCTCTTTCACTGCCACATGAGTTATAGGTTAGCTGCATGTGCTGCTGAGGAGCTCGAGAGGTGCCAGACGAGCGTGTCAGGTGCCTCACTGGACAAAACGGACGGCTTTGGACTAGCAGTCAGTCACATTCTCTAAGGTAGGAAACCAAAGGTGCCCTTTGTTGCAAGAGGCAATCATCCCAGAAAGCCAAGGAGATGACCCAAGAGTGGGAGAGGACATTGTTAGGGAACGCACATTTGTAATTAGTGTAGCAAAGTATTTTTTGAGTCCAATGTTGGATGCTTTTTCCTAGCCTCAAGGAAGCTACGCCTGCATGTTTTAGCTTTTTAGAGAAGGGTCATAAAAATAAGAGAGCCAGTATAGCCTTTAGGAACCTAATAATTACAAAACACTGGTAGGAACAGAACCATCTCTCACCATAATCAAAGTAAAATACTTGCAAAGTGGTACCAAGAGGAACACTCCGGAAGGGGGGGTATCTCTATTGCCGGACCAGGCAACCGTGAAATCCTGTCACGGCCACTCCTTTCAGAGGGTTATTGTGGCTCCTGGGATTCAAGGGCATGTGGGGTATTGGGATTCCAGTAACTTCATAGGGTCTAGGTAACATCACTGTTGTCTTCTCTAAAACTCATGGAACTTAGAGAAGCAGATCATGCAGGAACTCACTCACTCACATTTTCCTAGATTTTCCTATCTTAGTACATAGGTCCTACATGCTTGTTGAAAACGATCCAAACCTTCATTCTTCCTTCTCTTCCAGAGTTGCTGTGGCCTGGAAGAGTTCCCATTACACCTTCTCAGTTCCACACCCTAAGATGCTTTGTAGGGTAGATATGAGTATGGGAAAAAAGTATTTCCTGGACACCTAGAACATCACTCTTCCTCTCCTGCAATTAACCCCCTTCCCCACTTTCCAAGCACTGCTCGAAACTGATCTCCTTTTATGACTAGTTCTACCAGTGTTTAGTCACTCTGGCAGCTGCATTTTAGATCATGTAAGCCTACTTGTCTTTGCTTCTGTAACCAGCAACCAAAACCAGTAGTCCAGGTGCTTATAACATATGAAAGTAAACCAAACAAATGATGGGATTCATCCTTGTTACTGAAGTAAGATGCCCTGTTATATTTCAACACTCAGTACAAAGGGGTTCCCAGCCCCTGCCTTTTACAAGAACTATCATCACGTAATTAGCTTCAGTTTTTCGTATCTTATCAATTCTGGGCAACGGTATAGCAATGTTTTTAACAGCAGTAGTGAACGATGCTTACTATAGTGCCAGTTGTTGTGAGTTCTTGCATCTGTTAACTCACTTCTTTCTCATGACCCACAAGTTTGCAGATGAAACCAAGGCTTACAAAGGTTCAACGCTCTGCCCAGTGGCATCCAGTGAGTAATCTGTGTGGAGCTGAAAGTCACCTGCACATGGATACTAGGGACCATCAGCTCACTCCTTCAGGAAAGGCTGGTGCACATATTATGCTATAGCATTCTTTCAGGCACTACGATATAAATGAACAAGACAAAGCTCTTGTCCTCTTGGAGTTCACATTCCAGAGAAACTATAGATAAAAAATAAATAACATAAAACAAGCAAGGGGATAAGAGTAATGACATGCTACATGACATAGGATGGTCAAGGAAAGTCTTCTCTAAGGGGGTGGTGTTTGAGCAAAGACTTGAAGTGGGGGAGCGAGCCACATAGACACCTGGGGCCTACGCACCCCAGGGGGAGGAGTGTCAGTCGGCACGAAGGCTGAGGTGGAAGTGGACTTGGCATGTTTATGGGAGGACGAGGAGGCTGATGAGGCAGCAGTGACAAGGCAGAGAGAGGGAGGATGGCTGTACTTGACTCTCAGCAGCATTCATTGAACACCCCCTGCCCCTTTGCATATCTTCCATATCTCTGCAGCTGGAGCAAGACACACCCTCTCTTTATTTCCAGAAGCTTCTTCTCCAATATATGGTTAGAAGCTCGTGGATACAGGACCAACCTTTTGCTAACATTATGAGGTCTCAAGAGTGACACCTCATCTGGCAACCTATGCTGCCCCTCAATTTCTTTTGCTCTATAAACTGCTAGTCCTTAAGCTTGTCTTGGGGGCTATAATTGTCGCTCTCTGCTGCAGGAAGCTAAAGCACTCTTCTTCCGCATGCTGCTGCCCTTGTCAGTGACAGCTGTCGTGGGAGAACCTGAGTCGAGAGTGGAGTGGGAGGTAGACCTCCATGCTGTGCACTGCTCCCAGCTCTGCTCTCCTTCCAGACAGGTGGTCTACTGCCTTTAACTCGCACCTTGCTTGTACTAGCACGGCCTTGAGACTCATTCTATCTGATGAGCTGTGAGCAGGAATGACGTGTGTGACTTCTGGACCACATTTTAACTACTCATGGCAAGCTCCTCCAGTGTTCTCCTCCCATGCCACACCATCCCAGGAATTCAGTCTTAGGTGATGGGGGTAAGGGATGCCAATGGCTGCTCAGAGGACTGTTACCCAGGAAGGTTGCCTGGACCTGCAGCAGGTTTGCCTTGAGCAGGAAAAACACCTCTTTTTATGTCTATGGCATTGAGATTTTGGTTGTGTTACTACAGCATAACCCTAGCCTTACCTGACTAATGGGAGGAGTTGCACTCCCTGCAAATCAACAACACAGTGTCTTAGCCTCGCAGGCACAACTGTGTTAGGGGTTCATGATCTTTGAGGATACACAGTGGGCATGCAGTAAAACAGTGATAAAAACTCCAGGCTCTGGGGTCATAGAGCCTGGGCCTGAATCCCACTTAACCTCGGAGATAGACACTCAGGCACATTACTGAAAACTTTCTAGGCTTGATTTACCTGTAAAGTGGCAATAAAAGAAAAAAATGTTACCTCACATAATTGTTAGAATGAGTTAATATTAATATATGCAAAATACTTAGGATAGCCTGGTACATGATAATCGATCAATAAATTTTTAATGATATTAGCTACTATCAGTGCAATTGCTATGCTCTTTTCTCTGGAAATGCATTTTGCTTTAACTGATCTTGAACCAGGAAAATGTATGTGTTTAAGAATAATGAGGCCAGGGCCAGTGGCTCATACCTGTAATCCCAGCACTTTGGGAGGCTGAGGCAGGCAGATCACTTGAAGTCAGGAGTTCAAGACCAGCCTGGCTGACATGGCAAAACCCCATCTCTACTAAAAAATACAAAAGTTAGCCAGGCGTGGTGGCACACACCTGTAGACCCAGCTACTTAGGATGCTGAGGCAGGAGAATCACTTGAACCTGGGGGCAGAGGTTGCAATGAGCCGAGATCGTGCCACTGCACTCCAGCCTGGGTGACAGAGCAAGACTCTGTCTCAAAAAACAAAACAAAACTTCATTATTCACCAAGTTTTACTATCCAGAAATGGAGAGCCAGTCAAATCCATCTCTCTTTAGCAACTGTTTTGTAAAATACCAGGCCTGTTTCCCCCATTACTTCTTTTACAGAAATTCACCATGTTGCTTCTACTCCTGCCATCTCGTGTATCGAATGAGCCTATGAGTAACTAGGGCAATACAAGAAAGCGATACCCGCAGAAGGCACCACCACTAGCAGAGAAGGTGAGGCTCACAGAGGTTCCTGAGACCACTTCCCTGAACTGGAAAGTTGACAGATGGAATAGATAGCCTAGCACTAGACATTGTTCTGAAATGTAGACACAGTTCAGTAGTCATAATTGGTGCTATCTGGATAACGGTTTTCAGCGAATAATCCCACAAGATTTTTTGGTCGTTATTCAGACTTCATGGTAAGCAAGGACCTTCTCCACTACTACATCATGCTATAGGATTCCCTGTGAAGTCCCATTTTAACTGCAAAGGCTCTCTTTCTGCGAGATCCAACCATGGGAGAACTTCCTGGTTATTTTTTCAGAAAGGTTGACCCTTAATAAATTCTTAATGATACAATTGAAAGTGGTTAAACGTTTAATGACACCAGCATAATATAGCCCTCTTGCCTTTTATTGCAGCATGGTCTTGCACTATTTCAAAGTAAAAGTTCTGGGTAACTTTTATTTGGCACTTGCTCTCCTGCTAAGCCCTGTACAAACATCTATTATCTAATTGAATCCTCACAGCAACCCTTCATAGGTACTATTATTCCCACTTTAGAGATCAGGAAGTCATGGCTTCATCAGAGTTTTAGAAATAATTTTAGAGGGTTTAGTGGGTCAGTAGAGGTTTTAGAGTTAGTCGCAGTCCAGAGTCAACCAGCCAACACTAAAGTCTGCTCTGAGTCCGTGTGTGCAGGAGTGACTTTCAGCTCCACACGGATTAGTCACTGGATGCCACTGGGCAGAGCGTTGAACCTTTGCATGCCTTGGTTTCATCTACGAACTGATGGGTTATGAGAAATAAATGAGTTAACAGATGCAAAAGGCTCACAACTGGCACTATAGTAAGCATAGCTCGTTACTGCTGTTAAAAACATTGCTATACCGTTGCCCAGAATTGATAAACTATGAAAAAACTTAAGCTAATTACGTGACGATAATTCTTGTAAAAGTTTTGGTGAGAAAAGAAGGAACATCACTTGGTCCTATGAGCTATTTGTTTTCCATGAGTGAAGTATTTGATTTTTTTGAGTTTTTTTGTTGTTGTTGTTTTTGAGACAGAGTTTCCCTCTGTCGCCCAGGCTGGAGTGCAGTGGCACAAACTCAGCTCACTGCAGCCTCTGCCTCCCAGGTTCAAGCGACTCTCCTGCCTCAGCCTCCCAAGTAGCTGGGAGTACAGGTGTGCTACCACACCCAGCTTATTTTTGCATTTTTAGCACACAGGGTTTCACCATGTTGGCCAGGGTGGTCTTGAACTCCTGACCTCAGGTGATCCACCCACCTTGGCCTCCCAAAGTGCTGGGATTACAGGCATGAGCCACCACACCCAGCCAGAGTGCAGTATTTGAAAAAGTTAGCTGTCAAAAAGCAAATATGAATTAGCTACACTTCCCTAACCAGACCAAATGTCTTAACAATATTATATAAGCATATAATAGGAGGCATTCAGTCAGCAGTATTTTACCTCCTTTTTAAAGAACGCTGCATTTTCTATAGTTTGTTCAGTTCAATTAGTTTTAATTCTTGCATGCCATTGTTACAAATGAGTCTGGGGCTTAATAGTTATACCAAGAGGAGAGAGAAATTAATGATACATTTCTGTCGCCAAAGTGAAGGGGAACCAAAGTGTGAATGGGAAAAGGTGGTAACCTCAATGAACAAGAGACGGCTCCCTCTGCAAGCACATTAAATATGCTGCCTAGATCTGTATTTCTCAGCCATGTGCAACAGGATTACATGGCGTGGGTACCAAAACTATATTTGTAAGTCCAATCCCAGACCCAATGGATCAGACCATCTGGTGGTTGCTCAAGAATCTTAACTAGCTTTCCAGGTGTTCTAAATGGATTCTGAAGTTTGAGAACTACTGGCTGAGTTTAAAACATCACTAGTGGCTGAGAAATCTAGGATGCTTTTCAAAATGTTTTAGAGAATTAAGAACATGAATTGCAAATGACTCGGTGACAGCTGACGCTGTTTTGTCTGCATGATATTCTGGTTTCTTAATTGTGGATGTTCAAACTGTCTTCGAGCCTAGCATTCTCCTGCGAGGAGAAACGCTCTGCAGTTAACAGAAATGCTGTTGCATCTAATCACATCGCTTTCTCGCAGACTGTCAAATGCAGGGTGAACTCCTAGCGCTTTTGCTTCATTCTCCCTTCTGAGCATCTTATACATGAACATCTTCTTTCTGAGACTCAGCTATCCAAGTCCTTTGCTAGGAGAAAAGAGCCTCGGAGTAACAAAAAATAGACAACGCAAAGGCCACACGATTCAGGATAACCTTTCAGGACTCCAGTTTAGAACTACTTTTGCTCCCCAGATTAGAATTACAAAGAGAAAAAGGAAGAGGAGGGTTTATAGGTAGTTCCTAGACAGTAACAAAAAGTGACAGCAGCAAAGACATACGAAACTGAAAAAAGGGGTACAAAAATATAAAAAGAACTGGTGTTAAACCACTTGGTGTAAACGCAAATCTTCTCTCAGTGTGCCCTGAGGACATCCCTAAGTTGTGTGTGGTGCAGTCATCTACTGACAAACATGATGAGACTACACTGACAGCAACATTTGTGGTTGGAAATATATTCTGAAAGTATTTTGATTAGTGTCTAAAATAAAATTAAACCTTATACTTTTTCAGAGGTGCACTATCAACTGTATGAAAAACATGACCAACTAAAATGTCTTATTTCTGGTGTTTCCAGATGCCCAAGGTTTTACTGGATGGGGAGTCAGTGTTACTTTAAAATGTGCCTCTTCCTGTACAATCACAACTAAAATCTCAATCACCACGAATGTATGTGTTACTGATTCCTCAGTGATACACATTTTAAGAGGTAGGTACTGTATTTTTGTCAGTATAAAGTAAGTTTGGTGACGAAATAGTTGGCATGGAAAGCAGAGTCCTGACAATTGAGAAGACCCAGTGGAGCTGTGGTTGTATCTTTTCTTTCATCCCATCTGAGCAGTTTCCAAGGGAACACTTATTCAGATCTGAGGATGCTTACTGAAGCAGATGTTGTATCTTTGCTGACGTCTGGAGTGTGCTATGCAGGCACAGAAAAGATGGTTGACTTACTAGGGCCATCTGGAATAAACAGACAACTTTCCCTATTGCTGGCAAGAAAAAAAAAAATAGGGCCTAACACCTTAAAATGAAGAATGATTTGCAATTTGACTCTCAGTAGGAAAACCAATATTCAAGAGCTGAATACTCAGGGTCCTCCCCGCCTCACCTTCAAGTCCTGGTTGATACTTAAGTATTTATTTTGACAACTGTGGCAGCAGAAGAAACTCTGGAGCCCTGCTGGGCAGCTGGGTCACTTGCAGTACTTGGTTCACATCTACAGCCACTGTCTCACTGACACTTGATCTGGGTTTGCTGCGAGCAGGTGGCCTCATCTGGGGCATGATGATTTCATGGTCATTTCACTGTTAAGAGAAAACAGGATGTCCAAGAGGTTTCCTTGGAATCTGTAAAAATATGGTTTTATTCAGAATTCCCTTTGAAGGATCCTGAGATAAGCTGATTCAGTTTCCTGAGAAGTGCACACTCGGGAACCAGGCTGCAAGAGCAGAGCGTGGACTCCTTCAGGAGCAGGAAGCAACAAGTCAGCCCAGACTCTCCAGGACGGATCAAGAGGCCTCCACCACTCTACAGGGAACAGTGTTTGACTTGGGGGAAACGTGGCCAGGCGGCAAAAGGTGGCAAATAGATAACAACAGGAGACACTTAACCCCTTTCCTCAAATAATGTACCACTGGGCTTAACAGGATGTGTCATAAAAACATGTGTCCTTTGGTCCTAATTCCCCAAATCAATTACCCCCACTATTTCATTATAATTCACATTAGGTCAAAAAGGAAACACATACACAAAGCAGTCTGTTTTAACCTGAAATAATTCTGTTGATATTCGAATCGCTTTCAGTGGGACATTTGCTTTAAACCACAAGATATCTCCATCTCCAGGTACAAAAAATCCCCTTTTCCCTCCCCTGCCACCCCCCACCCCACCCCACAACCAAAGAAACAAACAAAACCCAAACCCACAACTCAGCTTCAAATAAGTTTGCAAGAAATGAGACTCTAAATATTTACATATGGGGCAAGAAATAAATCACAAAACTATTTACAAAAATACACAAGCTTATATGCATTAACAATTTACACCAGTTCACAAAAATATTAAGACATAAAAAAACACTATATAAATTAAAATTAAAAACTCAAAAGTATGATCTAAGACTTCCTAGGATGCTTCTCTCATGCAGGTCATGGTTGAAAAATCAGGTTTTGCTATTCAGAATCTAAACTGTAAAACCATTTTTATTCTTTGAACATTAACAGTACTAATCAGATAAGGAAAAACCCTCTGTGCACACTGACATTATCTTGCACACGTTATAATACACCATTCCTGACATTTCTGTAACACACAGTGCTGAAAATCACATGCCTCTAACCATGTGGAAGAAGTAACTCTCTGACATACTTTTACTTTCATTATTACTTTCTTACACATTCTGCTCAAGCAATACTTTGCCAACATACGAAATGGGTGACTGACAGGGCTGAAAACAGAGAAATGAACTTTGCAGGCTCCTTCTTTAACTAAAGGGGCAAATTTCAAATTTACATCGTTTGCATCTATTACTGCTCCAAATGTGGTAACCTACTCCTCTGTCTCCACTCACGTTAGTAACAGTCCCTCCTCTCTACAGAATTAGTCCTAGAATTTTTCAACCTGACCCTAAATTTTAAAAAATGCTTTGCCATTGTAAGAAACATGCAGGCCCTAAACGCGGGACCATCCCAGGGACTTGTATGTTTGAAAGGAAATTGAATATAGTAAGAAATAAGGCTCAGATGAAATTTATTAGTAAGAAAATGGCACCTCTGGGATTGTTAGCAAATTTTTTAGCCAGACGTCCAGGGAATATTTATTTCAATCAGACCAAACTGTGGAATCACAATTTTGCCAAAAAGATAAAATCCGGAGGCAGGGCTATGAAAATGTCAACAGGATTAAATTATGGGTTTAACGTATAAGGCAGCTCCACTTCCTTGATCATAATGCTCCGTGTCAAAATTGGAAAGTAATAACGTTCAGTTACTCTATTTGCGAGGCCACACACGGTGGACTGTGCTGAGGTATCCGGCTCACAGTGATTTGCCATCCGATTTCCACCCCACAACGTTAGAAAGGGAAAGATGCCGGAAAAGTGTCTCAAATAACTGAATCCAAAGTTCAGGCTGCTGCTCGCATGCATTAAATGAAGTAACTCTAGATTTGATCTAGTTTGTGTTTCACGCTTATAACAGTAATTGCAATCATCATTCTATATTCGAAATATTTACCTGATATTTCTAAACCCATAGGACATTTATGAATAAAGCAATTGTTTTCAGGAATTAACCCTACTATTTATAAAAAAGGCTTTAGTTTCAGGACTAAACAATGTGTGTGACAACAAATCCACAAATATTACAACTGGACCGGACTCCCTGGGTTACTTCCTTTAGGCTCTCAGTTACTGAAGCCACGTGTATCTCCTGGTCACAGCAGCCCCTCTTCCTAACCTCCATGCTGCTGGTGAGAACTTACAGGGCTGGTGTGGTCTCCAAGGGGCAATGGGTTGCCTATTTGACAAAAATACGATTAAGGTAAAAAAAATTAGTGCCACATATTCACCAAAGGTCAAACTCCTGTATGTAGCACCCAGGGTGTTTTTGTGCCAAAGGGAAGTATCCTAACAAGTTTCCTAGCACTTTGACTAGATACCAGTTGGGTCTGCACTTTTAATGTAGAGGCCTCAATTTCCAGACCTTTTCACATATGGGTGGTTTCAAGGTTTCTACTACGGTTTTTACTGCATCCCTCCAGTGAATTCTAAGGGAACAAAAGAAAATCTTATAGAATATTCCCACATATCAATGTATTGTTCTTAAAACATTTTATTTCTTTCTCTAAATATAAACCCTTAAAATGCACATTTTTTAAAATAAAAACGGGCATGAATCCTAATCTTTATACAATTTCACAGCAATAATAGCAGCATGATTTTAGCCTTTTAAAAGATTTCCTCCTCTGCTCTAAATAAAAATTTCAAGTTCTAAAAAGCCAGAGCAGCAACCATCCAATAAATGGAATGCAATTCTCCTAGTGTCTTTTACAGACTGAGCATTTAAAATATGTGAATGTATAAAACTTGAGTATTATTAAGTTATGGAATGAAATGACAATCTAAACTCATTTTGTAAACATAGGACTGCCTTGCTAGTCTGATGTATTTTGTGGGGTGGAGGGAGCTGAGAACATAGAATGGAGTTGGGCTAGAGAGTTCCTACTCTAATAACGAATGCAACTTTCAAAAGTTGCAGGTGTTAAACATGTTTAACATGTCTCCAGAGTTATAAAGAGCTATACCTGAAATGCTGGTGTAGATGGTAATTACAAGACTGTGACCACACAAGTACAGCGTAAGCAAATGACAGTAATGGCTTAGGACAGCAATGATAACTGCCCAGAACTCCACTGATGAAATGGGGCTGTGTACTAAGCAGTTATTGCAGGAACTTGCAGTCTAGTAATAGATAATTTGTAGCTACTTAAATTCCCAGGGATCCTGTACTCAGGTTTAGAAACAGAAACAAACACGGAAATTTATATTCATAATAAATTATGTGTGTCTATCCAGTCAAACCATGCTGGGCTTTTTCAATGAAAGAAAGCTGATAATTTAGGAAAACCAATGGTATGACATGTTTTACTAGAATTACAATTCACCAAACATTATTGAGGGGTGGGGTAAGAAGAAAACCTGAAGGCAGGCAATGCATTAAAAGCATCAATAAGAGTTTTCTGGTGCTAACAAAGTTCACTGACAATAAGAACTTTACTATCTTCCACCTAAGAAGTTTCCTTAAATACTAACTTTTAAAAATCCCTTCTGTCATGATATGAGCCCATTCATTGAACCGTGAGGAACAAGGATGAAAATAAGAATAGAAAAGTATGGTTCAGCCTGAGTCTAAGTGGTCTGGTGTTTTATGATGACTCTACCAAATGTCTAATTTAAAGTCTTAATTTCTTATTTTTAATTATAATGTTGCTGTCTGACTGACTGATCTTGAAGGATCAGGGATTTTTCGACGACTCTAACTGAACACAAGCTCCTTCTCAGATGGGGCGAATGAAGTGAGAAGAGTGTGTCAATCTGGGCAAGTTGTGCAGCTACTGATGGAGAAGCAGGAACACAACAGGGAATGCAGAAGCTTACCAGGACATCGATGTGAACTGCTCTCAAATGCAGCAAATACTAAGAAGAAAGGACAGCACTGAATTCAAATTCAGTGAAAGGCAGTCCTCAGGCTCTTTCAAGCTAGCCCTAGATCTGTGTCCTGCCACAGGTTTCTCTACTGGGTTTCAGCACAGGGTTTTACCGTCCTTCAGATCTTTTCTAAAGACAAAAATGACAAAGTCTATAGATGGAAGAGGTGGTAATGAAGCAGGGAAGGGGAAAAAGATGGTGATGTGTTTACTTTTATTATCTTTTTTTAAATGTGGCCAGGGGTTTTATAGTATTGTGTGTGTGTGTTTTTTTTTTAATCTTTTTGGTTACTGAAAAAAATAGAACAGTCCACTGTCCAGCAGAGGCTGCTTTAACTCTATCGCTCCCGGGCTCACTCTGCACGGATCTGTGTTTCAGGATGCTGCAAGGACAGCTCTGTGGGCAGGAAGGCCCCTTGACCCAAAGCTGTAGCATAGGTCCTGCTCTGTGGATGGGGAAAGCCAGGGGGCACATACGTCCCCATGCCGCCCCCTGCAAAGACTCCCCGCTGGTGCTGAGGCAGGGGGTGGTAATCTTCCAGGTTATCATACTGAGACACAACAGCCACACTGCTCTGGCGCTTGCCGTGTGGTTGGTATTGGTACAGCACACTGGGGTCCCTCTCCATGTTCTGGGTATGATGGAGTTTGAGGCTATGACTCCTCTCTGGTTTAGGGGGTGGGCCCATTGACTGAGTGAGGTGTTCTTCCTCCTTGTAGCAGTCTCTGGAGTGTTTCTCTGGGGCAGAAGGCTGCCTAGCCCAAGGTCGCTCCATCTCTTTGGAGAGCCTCACCTCTTTGTGGTTCAGTCTTAAAGATTCTTGCCCGGATGCAGCATATTTTACTCCAGAGTTATGGTAGCTGACTGGCTCAGAAGTGTCTGGAATCCCTTTGGAACCATAATCTAACTGGCCAGCTCCCTGGGGATAAGGGGGCCCATTCTTTGACTCACAGAACTGCCTATGGCTTGCTTCCTGGTGTGCCCTGTGCTCAGGGAGACTGCAGCCCATGTCAGGAAGCTTCCTGCTCCTCAGGCTGCTCTGCTTCTGCGGCAGGGATGGCTTCTCCGGCTGCGTGCTACCGTGGCCTCCGTGGTGGTGGGCTCTGTCCATCTCTGCCTCGGGATGCCTCCTGTAGAAGCGGTCCTCTCCCTCGGGACTGATGGCCTTCGCTGCATGGCGGCTTTCCTTTCCTTCTGCCACTGAGAGAAGTCCAGTTTTCCCAGGATCTGATTTACTACGCAGATGGATGACATAGATCCCACCCAAGTCGTCCTGCACAGCCGGGGTCATGTTATCATACTGGGACATGACAGGCCCTTTCACCTTCTGCCGAGCACGGCTCTCTCTCCGGATGGACTGCATGCGGTATTTTTCCATGTCCTCAAGATCCCATGAGGTGTAGGTGTGCTTCACATCAGCAGCTGGAGGCATGTTGACTACATTGTGGTCGTTGGGAGAGAAATAGCCAGTCACGTTGGCCCGGGGACGTGGAGGCAAACCAGCATAACTGTACAAGTTCTTTCCTTGCAGCCTAGGATTGTAGAAAGCAAAGTCTCGATTGGGAAGGCGGTGAAGGGGTCTCAACTGGACTGTGCCATAGGCATCCACATCACACAGGGCCCCATCTGGACTGTAATAGGAACTAGAAGAACTGGAATATGGGCTATACCTGTAGTGGACCCGGCCATTCTCAAAGTAAGGCTGCAGCTGAGTGACATGATAATCGGAGCGGGCCTGCGAGGACTGATATGGCTTATATTGGTACAGGGGTCTTGGGCAGTAGGCTGGCTCATCATCTGGGGGAACTTCTGTCCGTGAAATGGGAACAGAGCGAATCATGGAAGACGGCGGAGCATGGAGAGACTGCACTCTCCGGATGGTAGGGTATGGTGGAATGTCTTCAGGGTAACAGGTATTCCTAACAGAGGAGCTCAGAGACGACACATACTCGATCCGGCTGCATGGCTTGGAATGGTGTCCAGATGCGTTTCTTCCTGGGGCCACATATGTGTTATAACGAAGACCCATGGAGGCTGGTGGCTCTGACCTGGCGCCATACACTTGGTGCTGCTCCAATTTACTGTGATGTGGAGGTACACTCTGGGGACGGTATTGGCAGTTTGGAGTCATACTGAAATGCAAACAGTTTTCTGGACCAAAGGGTTCAGTGGTGACATCGGGCCTAGCAAAGGAGGAGTAAACTGTTTTCTGAGAAGCATGCTTAGGTTGTGGGACAGGAAGTGGTAAAGGCAATGCATCATCCACAGAGGCGGATGAAGCGGTGACAAAGGAATGATAATTTGAACTGCTGGTGGCATCTGCACTGCTGGAGTGTATGGCAGCAGCCATCTTACTCTCCATTGTCCTGGTGGGGGGCAGTGGTGCTGGAAAGCCACAGGGATGTGCAGGGACAGACTCAGCACGCAGGTGCAGCAGCGGGGCCCGGGCACCGTCCCGCACTTTCTCAGGCAGGCCTGGCTGGACAGCTGTAGCCATGGGACACTGAGCAGCAGCTGCACCACTGTCACTGATGAAGGCAGACGCAGGGTCATCCACGGCTCGAGGTTCAGGTGGCCTCTCTGGAACTGGAACTACTCCTTGAACCTATTGAAAGACGATAATACTATGGGTCTATTTTTTGTTCCGTCTATGAATCAACTACTATTAAATTTGTAACTCACAAATTGAGGCTGGTTGGGTAGCAGCTTGAACCTTCCCAAGCCATGTGGTTGCAATGAATCTGTACCCACTGATAGGAAAAGAAGGCTTGTGCTGCTATTTTGTATAAATATAGTATTACCTCTGGAGAACCATTCAAAGTTTTCTAATTTATGAGAGGTTTGACATGCGAGGCGAGGTGGCCTATGGCATGATTTTAATATACAAACCAAGAGAGGTTTAATCGAGTACTACTGTAGAGCTTAAAAATACATACCCAGCCTCTTAGTCTAGCTCAGTCTCAACACCAAGCACATTTTGTTAAATTAAGAGTTGATTCTGTCATCTGGAGAGACTTTTGAAATTCACAGTTGTACACAGTGAGCAGCTGTAGGCCTTCAAAACAGGGAACAGCAATCTTCAAATCAGAGGCTACTGCCTCTCTCCTACCTTTGATTCCACCTTAGTCTGGCCAGAGATAACCCTCATACTGAAAACATGCTATCCTTGAGAAGCAGTGAACACAGCACCCTCCACTAAGGTCTAAACTCTGAAGTCCTATTAATAGTTCAAGGTGATTAAGAAAAACCACCTGTGGCACTTCTTAAAATATGAGGAAATTCAGGAAGAAACCTTAGCATTCTGCATACTACATTCTCTCACTGAAACAGGTGCCTGACTATGGGACACACTGCTGGTGAATGCTAGGAAAGTAACAAAAATCCCAAGGTACTATAATCTCTTACACTTGCAAAAAGTCTGCAAGGCAGGCAGTCTTACGAATGTTTTGAGAATGAAGTATTTTCATTGTGTAACTGTGAATAATTGGCAGAGGGTAGGTAAATGACTTGCCCAAAGTCACAATGAGTCAGTGATGGAGTTGGAAAAAAAAAAAAACCCACAACCTTAAAGCCCACTTTGTCTCATCTGATCCTGATCTCTTTGTGTTACTAGGAATAAACTACCAAGACACTTTAGAAGAAAAGGGAGCAGGTATAGTTAAGCTATAGTCATCTAGGAGCTACTCCTTTCCTGGGGAAAAGCCAGCATCAAGGTAACGGCAGGCTCCAACCTCAAATGGGAATTATTTCATGGAAACCGGCCATAGGGCTTAAAAGCAATTGTTGTGTCTGACTCAAAGATAACAACACACCCTGCTGAAAAGTGACATACCTTTGGTAATAGTATATTTCATCTCACTGACATCTTCCCCTTCTTACCTTGTGGGAATTATTTAATCCTATATTGGTTGCTGCTTGTACCTGCCCCACAACTGGTGGCTGCTCTGCAGATCTCTGGGAAGGTGGAGGGGGAAGGGGACGATTAGTTCTGTGCGTGCGCTGAAGGGTGGCAGCAGGAACATCAGCAGTGGTGGGTTGTTCAGCCACATCCCAGCTGGCTTCCTTGGTGTTCATTTGGGCTGTTGCTGGAGAAGTTGTCATGTATGTCATGGTGGCTGTGCTGGTAGTCTCTTCGCGGGACCCAGAAGGAGGATAGATTTTATTCCTAGGTAAATTAGGAGGTGTGGGTGATTTGTCTGCAAGGGACCCAGAAGGAAGGAAGATTTTATCCCTAGGTAAATTAGGAGGAGTGGGAGATTTGTCTGCAAATTCTAAAGGGTGATGGGGTTTATCCACACTTGCACCAAGATAAGAAGGAGGCTGATCTCCACTGTAGAAACGGGGTGGAGACTGGTCCTGATCCAAGAAGGAGACAGCTGGCATACTGCTCTTCCCAGACTGGTCTTCAGGGAAACTTATAAGATCATCAGACTTCTCTGAGTCTAAGGGAACTGAAGTAATTCTGGCCTTTTCTGGGTCCCCAGATAAATATGTTTGATGTGGCTGATTCCCTGTTAAGTCTACTTGGTGATATTGCTCCCCAGGCTCAGTTGTGTTGGAATGGGTAGGATCCCCAATAGCTGTTGTCTCTGGTAGAGGATGGTCACAGTTTCCTGGTGCATTATTCTGGAGGTGGAACTGCTCTGCTGGTCGATCGGTTTGGAAATAGGCCTTATCTAGAGCAACTGCTGAGTAAGAACTGGGCAGATTATCTTCAGTTGTAGCCACTGCTATGTCTCCATAATTTGTATACCCAGCCTGAGAGGTCCCTGGTCTCTTCAATGACTGAGTTGAGGCTTGCTGTGCGGACTCAGCTAATGCTAGCGCCAACATTCGGGCAACATTTTTCGGAGGCGGTGGTGGTGGGATAAGAGAGACAGAACTGACAGGAACGGAATCCTGAGGGGGGTCATGGGTAACTGCTCCTAGTGGGAAATTGGGAAAAAAAATGAGAGTGAAAAGGTAGCTTACGTTATCCTAAATGGAAAGCCAAACACTCCCCATGTGATCACTAAAAAATAGGTGCCTTCCATATTTCAAAATGGCAATCCATGATCTTCTATCCCACATGCAAATGCTGTAGAAAACACATCGGGTTCAGAAGGAAAACTAAAACAAACAGTGTATAAAGACCGCAATCTCTTCCTGAATTGCTACAGAGATGGGGGGAAAAAAAGTAGATCCCTCACCTGGCTCAGAAAAGATTGCTTAGAAAACAAGCTTCAAGTGCTTGCAGACTGTTATTATGAACAGTTTTTACATTTGATGGTGTAGGCTGGCTTAACTTGGAAGGCTACAATAAAGATATTTTATTAGAAGAGAAAACAGAATCAAGAGCTACGCAGTTGTGCAAAAATTATCCACGAATTCTCACTGTCCAAAGAGGTAAGGGGACTTTTGTGAAGATGTGAAGCAGGACCATTGGCCCTCCCTTTTGGGGAGTTTTGTTTGATTGCTTTTAATTTAGGGCTTTGAGCCATCAGCATCACCCAGAAAAGCATTCTCTTTGATTAAAGGCTAGCTGTGCACAAATTTCTCTCCTAAAAGGCACAGATGGCACACAGGATTGAAGATCCCTCTTAACTTAAAGAAAGAATGGAGGAAAACAAACGGTACCTGTCTGAGTCTGTCCAGAAGCTACAGCCTTACTCTGACTGCTTGAGAGAGACTGATCCTCTTTCCCTGGTAACTCTACTTCTTCAGCAGCCACCTGGTCCAGGGGCTGGACTTCAGATTCACATCCTTCTTGGGCATCTGTCTCATTTGTTTTCATCTTTACTATCTGGGTGGGGGATCTATTTGTGGCATCTCTTTCTTCAATGCATTTGTCCCAGGTTGAAGATGATGCATTCTGAGCTGTGGTATTTGAGACTGTAGCAACGACTTCCGACACCCGTGGTGGTAGGCTCACTGAAATTGGCTCAGATATGTTCATAGAAGGTGATTTGCTTAATTTCCGTCCTATCTTTGGAGAGAAAGCATAGACGACCTTTTCTGTAAAGGAGGATGGCTTAGATGATTTCTCTTCAGTTGGGCTCAAGTCCAGGGTAAAGAATGGACTCAGTTTCTCCTGAAGAGGAGAGACAGGTTCAGAGCTTGCTGTGCTTCCTGGAGTCTGACATTGGCTACCACCTGTTTCTGCATCCTTTTTATTGGCACTTGTTTTATCCTTGGAGTATCCTGGTGAATCTAAAAAGGAAGCACCACTCTCCAGACATTCTGATTCGGCCTTAGGAGGACTACATTGAAATGACATTGGATCAAAATCCAGGCTGGCTACTCCAATGTCTGGTGGGCTCAAGTCAACATCCTCAGCTGAATGAGGAGACATAAGGGCTGGGATATGAAGCAGCCCTCCTTCCTCCTCACTCTCATTGTCATGAGGCAGATTATCATAGGAGTTACAGCGGTTCCCCAGCATTTCTCCATTAAAAGAGGCAGACAGTGCGTCACTGGAAGATCTGGGTCTTCTGGGTCGGAAGAGCTTAGAATCACCTGGGAAAAAATGAGTAACAATGTCAAAGTATGAACATCCTAGATACACAATGCTGTGGTAAGTAACCTACTCAGCACAGCAGTAACTTACGGTCTAGGTGAAGGAAGTATTACTTCTCATTTTCTTTCTGAAAATTCTTTCAGTGCACACAGATCATTTAAACTTGAGATAAGAGAACTCCCCAATCAAATGCTAAATAGTGAACACGTGATAGAATCAGAGGGCGAATGCAGTATTTCATGGTCTGGATAGGAAAAATAACTCAGAATGCTTGGATTCTATGACTAATCCAACACTGATTCCTGGTGTGACTTTGGGCAAGCTTTTCATTTCTTTGTGTCTTGTTTTATCACTGGCCCTCATATGACTTATGAGGAGGAATTAATCACTTTGAGTGGCGTTTCGAATCTATAATAGCAAAATGGATTTTTTTTTTGTGGGGAAACATCCTTATAATATTCAAATTTCTAAATAAATTGAACTTCTCAATTAAAAAATCTTCACAATCCCATAAAGTATTTACGTATATTTAGTAAAAAATTCCTTTCAGATACTAAACAAGAACCTCACTTTTTTTTCCTTAAGAATAGGCTTTAAGTTTCCCAAGCAGAGTCCTCAAGAGTGGCAGAGAGTATTACATAATTTTACGATGTTGCTAAATATCAAACTGGTAAAAAAGAAACTATTGTATTAGGATTATTTTAATGGCCATAGTTAAAAAGTAATTTAAAGAGGCAGAAACTATCTTAATAAATATAAATATATTGGTCGGGCACAGTGGCTCATGCCTGTAATCCCAGCACTTTGGGAAGCTGAGGCAGGCAGATCACCTGAGGTCAGGAGTTCGAGACTAGCCTGGCCCAAATGGCGAAACCCCGTATCTACTAAAAATACAAAAGTTAGCCGGGCATGGTGGCGCATGCCTGTAGTCCCAGCTATTCAGGAGGCTGAGCAAGATAATCACTTAAACCAGGAGTTGGAGGTTGCAGTGAGCCAAAATTGTGCCACTGCACTACAACCTGGGTGACAAAGCAAGACTCTGTCTAATATATATATATATATATATTCACAAATGTACTGATTACCCATAAAATTAATTCCTTACAAACATCTTCTGATTAGTATCTACCTAGCTTGCTGCATTGTTTTTGTAGGTTATCTTGACCAGTTTAATTGAAAATCTTGGAAAATTCATATGATGTCAGCCACTCGGATAAAGTGATGGGGAAGAACTTCTGGAATCAAAAGCAAAGCCACTGGTCAGTGAGGATCTGGCAGTTAGAAGAGTTATTAAATGAAGATGAGAAAGCTGACCAAGATGATGATACTTCAGGATATTTCAAAAGAGCAAGTCACTTGTTCTTGAGTATCATTGGATTAGGAAAAGCCCTTTGGAAATCAATGTAGCTCCTGTTTTTTTTTTTTTTTCAGACGGAGTCTCGTTCTGTCGCCAGGCTGAAGTGCAGTGGCACCATGTTGGCTCACTGCAGCCTCCACCTCCCGGGTTCAAGCAATTCTCCTGCCTCAGCCTCCCGAGTAGCTGGGACTACAGGCGAGCGCCACCATGCCCAGCTAATTTTTGTACTTTCAGTAGAGACAGGGTTTCACCATGTTGGCCAGGATGATCTCGATCTCTTGACTTCAAGATCCGCCCACCTCGGCCTCCCAAAGTGCTGGGATTACAGGCGTGAGCCACTGTGCCCGGCTGGTTAGTTTTTTTAAAAGGACTTTCTTTATAATTCTGCTGCAATGGCAAAACTCAATTCAAATAAATGAAGAATGTCCTATTATGCTATTACAGTTTTATAAAAAAAAAAAGCTTCTTCCAAATTGACATTTAATTCTTTAAAAATTAGTGCATAGATATAACCATAATCTAACTTTTGCTAAATAAGAGAGAAAATAAACTTATTTGCACAATTTTAGTTTTCTTTTTTAAGTTACACTGCAGTCAAACCTCTTTTCACCCTTAACCATGAAATTTTAGTCCCTATTTTAAAAAGATTTTCTTTTTTTTTTGAGACAGAGTTTCACTCTTGTCACCCAGGCTAGAATGCAGTGGTGCAATCTAGACTCACTGCAACCTCCACCTCCTGGGTTCAGGCGATTCTCCTGCCTAAGCCTCCCAAGTAGCTGGGATTACAGGCACCTGCCACCATGCCCAGCTAACTTTTGTACTTTTAGTAGAGATGGGGTTTCGCCACATTGGCCAGGCTGGTTTGGAACTTCTGACCTCAGGTGATCCACCCATCTCGGCCTCCCAAAGTACTGGGATTACAGGCGTGAGCCATCACATCTGGCCAAAGATTTATCTTAAGTTGCCTTCTCCAAGTACTAATTATCCTTGTAAATGAGGACCACATGTAATCAATCCAATCTATGAAATTTAAGACCAGGTTAAGCCATTTGCAAGACAAAAGACTACTGATCTAAATATCAAAACTGCTTAATTATACACTTTATAAAATTATGCTCCCATTGTAAAATCTAAAGGAAATAGTAAAACACAAGTTTTCACTTGACATTAATAAATATAAATAGGTTAACTTGAAATATTTCAGCTATTTTTATGTAAACTGAATAGCAATCATGCCAAAATGAAAAGATTAAAGACTGCTACCATGTGAAAGCATCAATGAATTTTAATCTGAATAATACTAAATAGATACTAGTATTCCTAGGAAATGAATTAATAGCCTACTTATTAAGCACAGATATATGAAAATAAACTCAATTGCAGTACTCTTTTATGCAATACATTGTAGAATAAAATGACTGATGCTTTCAGTCTTACCATCAACTGCATGGAGAGACGTAAGAGACTCCTCACTTTTAGCTGAACGGAGGGTTCCTTCTGCCCTGCCACCTGAAGAATAAAAAACAAATAGTGTGAAGATTTATTATTTGTTACATATGTGGTTAATGGGATCAGTGTTTTTCTTGATACATTTAAACTTTTGAGAGTGATTAGCTGTACATTTTGACAGCAATTTAGAATTCTATTATATAATGCGTTATACTGTTCTTAAATGGTTTCCCGTGTGAAAAATCTCTTTTCTAAAGGATTATGAATTTGAGCATAGAGATTAACTAAGATGCTTCTTTCTTTCACATTTCCTGAAGACCAATATGGTATCTTGAGATGACATCATACCGGATGTAGAGTGGGCTTACACCCAATGACTGGTGTCCTTGTAAGAAAACACAGAGACACAGAGACAGCCATGTGGACATGGAGGCAGAGATTGGAGGGATGCTGCCACACGTCAAGGAGTGCCAGGAGGCACCAGGAGCTAGGAAAGGCAAGGAAGGATGTTTCCCTGGAGGCTTTGGAGCAAACACAGCCCTGCTGATACCTTGATTTCAGACTTTGAGCTTCCAGAGCCACAAGGGAAAAAAAAATCTGTGTGTTTTTTACCACTCGACTTGTGGTAATTTGTTACAGGAACTCTGGGATATGAACACAGGTAACTTTACGTACACACGTGAATCTTATTCGCTAAATATCTTCGTCCTCTTTAACCCCTTGGCAGCACTATGAACACTTTCTTTTTAACCCCTTCTTCCCCTGCTAAGGATAGCATGCATCTTTTTTTCTCTGCCTACCTTTATAATCATTTCTTCTTACTCTCCTCTCATGACAACTCTTCCTTTCTCACCTTTAAACATTGTTTCTCTCCAAAATTCAGCCCTCAACTGGCTTCTTTTCACTCTGCTCCCATCTCTTGAAATACCATTCTTAGTCCCCTGTCAGTTAGGTGAATCCCTACTTCTCCTTGACAACCCATATCAAAGGTTGTATTTTCTAATCACTAGCCCCTCGTCTACAAGAGTTGACAATTCCTACTATAACTATCTCATGTAACTATTTCTTTTATTTTTTAAGAGACAATGTCTCGCTTTGTCGCCCAGGCTGGAGTGCAATGGCACAACCATAGCTCACCACAGCCTCAACCTCCTGGGCTCAAGCAATCCTCCTACCTCAGCCTCTAGAGTAGCTGAGACTATAGGTGTGTGCCACCAAGCCTTGCTTATTTGCAATTTATCTTTTTCTTTTTTTTTTTTTTGGTAATGCAACGCCTCACTTTGTTGCCCAGGCTGGTCTTGAACTCCTGGCTTCAAGCGATCTTCCCGCCTTGGCCTCCCAAAATGTTGGGAGTGTAAGTGTAAGCCATTGTACCTAGCCCAAACCACTATTTCAATAACTATGATTCTGCGCTAAAATTTACTTTCTTACACGTATGACTTCCCAATTTGATCTGGAAAGCAGAGGTGGTACCTTAATTTTCTATCTGCAGAGCCTGCTATCAAAATAGTTAGCACGTGCTCTACATGACTGCAAACTGAATGACGAATTAAATGAATTGAACATTATACTTCAAACACTACCTAAGAAGAAAGTACTACTATTCTTCCTAGATTCCGAAGTTGTTACTATCAATAGAACATGGCTTTTAAATTATTTTAAAAGAGCAGTTTTCAACAGTAATAGATTTATTTGATCTAATAAAATACTCTATTAATGAGACTCCTAATAAATAATACCTTCTTCAGCTAAAAGAGTTATAAACTTGAAAGGTATGTTGAAACACAGTTTTGAAATTTTTTTAGATCTGTAAAATACAGATCGATAAATTTAGATACCATAGCAGTATTTATTTACAACAATATACAAGGTATATGGGAATTTAATCACATTAACACTATATATATAGTTTCCTTAAGAAAAGAAATTGCATACTTCTACATATTTATATATCATT
Source organism: Rhinopithecus bieti (assembly GCF_001698545.2). Classification (NCBI taxonomy): domain Eukaryota; kingdom Metazoa; phylum Chordata; class Mammalia; order Primates; family Cercopithecidae; genus Rhinopithecus; species Rhinopithecus bieti. The sequence continues at coordinate 1,665,263 of NW_016805082.1, read as the reverse complement.
TATATAATATTACTTTTCAGTTTAGGAATAAAGAATTGGTGAAAGAAGACACTCCATATGTGTGACACAGCTGTGAACATGTTACGGAAGCAGATCATAACAATATGTGAAGAATGTGCCCAGAGCAACCAAAGACCATCATGACAGCATCAGAAGTGAGAATCTCCCAGGCATTCACCTTTCAGAGCCATGGCTTTCATCTCTGAAGGCTCACTCTCATTCCGCTGCAGCTTTCGTTTAGAAACAGATGATGATTTCCCCAAGTTGAAAAAAGAACGCCAGCTACCCACAGGAGACTTTTTCATCTTATTTTGAGGCCTCTTTCTATGAAAGAGAAAATAATCAATCAATATTAAGATAGCCATGGGTCTGTCTTTTCTTATAGAAAAGAAATGAACACATGACAGAAAGAACCAAACAGCCTGGAGAGGCCTAAGTGAAATAGTAAGCAAACATCCACCTTCCAGACAGCACACTCTACACAGTGCAGCCAAAGCAGAAAATGAATATTAAACATGCGGATTTTAGATTAGTAACTATTTTCACAAAGATCATTTTTATACATGTCTTCATATTTGGATCCAACCTCACAAACTGCAAAATAAGTGGGGATAAGATGTATCTGGGAATAGGAAATATTAAGTGTTCAAAAATAATACAGAGTTAAAGAAAATGATTTAGGTGTGAGTAGAGAATAAAGGCAAAAAAAATAAGACAAGGATTAAGAGTAATAACAAACATATACCCAATGCCAGGTACTGTGCTACCTGCCTTATATGTAATATCTCCTTTAAATCAGATATAACCACATGAGGTAGGTGCTATTACTCTCATTTTGCAGCCAAGGAAATTATGACACCAAGAAGTTCAAATAACTTCCTTAACATTATAAAACTATTAAATGATGGAGTCAGAATTGGAACCCAGGCCTATCTACAACCCAATATCTACTCTCTTAACTACTACTCCATAAAGAAATCTTTGAAAAAATTATGGAACTAGAATACAAAATCAAGATACTGAAGACAAACTCAGGATGACAAAGTAAAAGAGTATGTTCCGACTTTTCGTTGACAGAGTGTTTTTAGTCACAGGAAGTGAAAGGAAGTTAGAGGAGTATACTAAAATACGGGAAGAACAAATTCTAAAGTTATATTAGTACTACCCAATCCAGAGAATCAAAATCCTTACATTCATGTGTAATAGCCAAAGGAGTAGCAGAGACATCAAAAATAACTTTTACATACATTAGTCTTCCTACTATAACCTAGTAAAGAAGATACAGAAACCATGTTATTATCATTTCTTTAGAGTAACAGAATTTCAGAGCTGGAAGGGACATTGAAAGAGTGAACTGCTGCAGTGGTTCTCAAGTCCTAACAGACATCAGCATCACCTGGAAAGTTAGACGAATGACCAATTGCTGGGTCCCACGCCCAGGGTTTCTGATTCAGTGGGTCTAGGGTGTGACTGGACGACTGGACAATGTGCACTTCTAATAATTATCACCAGGTGATGCTGATGCTGTTGGTTGGGAGACCGCACTATTGATCTCTTCTAACCTTAATGTGGAACCAATGTCAAACAAGTCACTGTCCATTCCTGACTTTCTGAATAAACTGTTCAACACAGCTTATTTCTAAACAAATTTATAAACAACATAGTTCAGAGAGAAAAATCAACCCTATATAGTGACAGTATATCCCCATTTTTCCAAACAGTTTTCCCTATACAACTGACGTTCTTCTTTTATAAAATTACATGATGTTGTAAAGCAAGAATCATTTGTATCATTCCCCATGAAGTGGTAAGTATCATCCATATTCGAATAAACAGGTTTCTCTGGGATTAGCCTAGAATTCGATAGAGTAATACTAAAACACAAAGTTAAAAGCAAACTAAAAGACATAGCTATGAAAATCATATCCTAAAATAGGATTTAACAAATTTTACCTTTCAAGTGGGAACTCAATTATGGTATGAAATTTCCCCTGAAGTGCAGCAGGTCCTTCTCCTACTTCAATATATTTATTTTCCGTCACAATTGGAGAATTGACCTGAGCTTGTGTTCGTGCCTGGGCCTCTTCCAATGTCAGCAGTTTGGTGGATGGAGAGGACACCAGGAGGGACTTGGGTCTTGATAGAGAAGCTTCAAAAAGAAAAGGAAGGTGATGAAGAGAGTCAACTATGTGTGAGTGGATTCAATTGGTTAGTAACTATCTCTCCATCTCTCTGCCTATCTGCTGTTTCAAATTTGCTTCAAGTATTTTAAATGGCAAAACCCATAGTGCTTTATATTAAATGAAAAACTGAAGATGACATACCAGAGGCACACATACATGCATATAAAACTCTTTAATAACTCTTTTCCTTTCTTAAAAGATATGAGAAAAGCTTTATATAAATAAAAAACTGAAGATGACATACCAGTGATACACATACACACATATAAAACTCTTTAATAACTGTTTTCCTTTCTTAAAAGATGAGAAAAGCTTTATATTAAATAAAAAACTGAAGATGACATACCAGTGACATACACACATATAAACTTTAATAACTGTTTTCCTTTCTTAAAAGATATGAGGAAAGGTGATCAATCACTCAGATATTTTTAGTTTTGGAAGGAATTTTTCTTCTTCTGTTCCATTTTATACTTTAATACACATCAATAACGAATGACAAGTTTTTTAATGTGTCATGAACTTAGATCAAAATAGGTCTAATATGTAGTATTCACTACATACACACAAAATAACTGTCAAATTGTGCATTTTGGTAAGCAGCCATACATTATTAGCTGCCTTATACCAGCGACATGTTTTTTTTTGTTGCGATAAAAAATGTGTGGTTTTCCACTTCTTCAGAAGTTCAGACACACACTCCTGGTAGGGAAAGAACCCATCTGAGTCGTACCTGCCCCTTCTTGCATGACCATGCTGATTTTGCCACTGAAGAGCACATCAACGTGATTCAGGATGAACTCAACAACCACAGACTGAATTCTCACTTCCATGAAAGCTGCTGTTCCACTGAAGCAGGCAGATTCTATCTGTTTTGATCTGTGAGGTAAACATTTTCACCACAGAGTTGTAAAGATAGCATTCGTAAAGGGCCTTTTTAAACGTGTAAATCACAGACAAACAGAGGAAGAAATTATACTTTTTTTCTTTTTTTTGAGAGCGAGTCTCACTCTGGCACCCAGGCTGGAGTGCAGTGGCACGATCTCGGCTCACTGCAAGCTCCACCTCCCAGGTTCACGCCATTCTCCTGCCTCAGCCTCCCAAGTAGCTGGGACTACAGGTGCCCGCCACCACGCTCGGCTAATTTTTTGTATTTTAGTAGAGATGGGGTTTCACCGTGTTAGCCAGGATGGTCTCGATCTCCTGACCTCATGATCCGCCTGCCTCGGCCTCCCAAAGTGCTGGGATTACAGGCGTTAGCCATCATGCCCAGCCCCCAGAAATCATACTTTTACTGTCCCTGAGGTAAGGCCCAGCTGCCTGTTTTAGGGAGACGCAAATAAAAAGAACAGATTTGTTTTATCTTTTAAAAATTTCCTTAAGGAACACTGATGAATCAGCCTTTTATTTAGGATTAGTTGTACTAAAAGTCATAAGTGATATGCAAATTACCTTAACAGGTTTGGAGCCCAAACAATTGCTAGATTTTTGGCATGCATATTTGTGATGGAACAATAGTCAGCCAGAAGAGACAAATGTCTCATCAGGAACTCCAGTGTTCTGAAAATAAAACACAACATATTAACAGAAAGAAACATGATGGAGCAGTATAGAACATAAAAATCTACTAATTAATTTTTAAGTTTGCAATAGCAAAATGAAGAAAGGGACTGTACAAACCCAAGAAAACTTTTTTCCTGCTTAACAGGTTGAAATATTACTTATTAGAAGTGAATCCTTCACCAAAGCTAGTTTCTGGAACAAATAACATTTTGAAGTTACGCCATTCTACTTGCAGCAGACACACTAACAGGAAAGGACTTCAACACTTCTATGAAAGAAAACAGTAATGTCTCAAAAGTCTAAAAACAGTTAAAAGAAAAATTCCAATAGGCATTAAGGGGAGAATATTTGAGCAAAGGATATGCTTTTGAAATAAAGAGCCTAATTCAAATACTCATATTCTGGTTTATCTTGACTACTTAAAATTTGCTTTACTTAAACAATTCCATATATATTGAGATTAAACAACAGGGAAGAGTATTTCTGAGAACAAAACATGAGCAGCTTAAATGTAAGTTAAACCAGGTAAGTGCCGAGTGTGTGTGTGCATGTATGTGTGTGCTCGCGCGCGTGCATGCATGCATACACAGAGGTATTATCTATCACCTAGCATGTCTCAAAGTGTCCTACCTAACAGTACCCAGGGTAAAACTATTAAAGACAATGGGCTAGGTGTGATGGCTCATGCCTGTAATCTCAGCAGTCTGGGAGGCTAAGGCAGACAGATCACTTGAACTCGAGAGTTCAAGAACAGCCTGGGGAACACAGTGAAACCCCATGTCTACAAAAAGTATAAAAACAATTAGCTCGGTGTGGTGGTGCATGCCTGTAGTGCCAGCTACTCGGGAAGCTAAGGCAGGAGGATTGCTTCAGCCCAGGAAGGCTGAGGCTGCAGTGAGCTGTGATCATGCCACTGCACTCCAGCCTGGGTGACAGAGTGAGACCCTGTCTCACACACACACAAAAAAAGGGACAATGAATGGGAGACAGAAATACAAGGCTTTATTACATGAAACAGTAATAAAAGATAAAATGTGGTCTACAATGAGCCACAAAGATTGAGATGGACCTAACATGAATTTGAGAGGAAAAGGAATATAACACTTAGACTCGGCATTAGGCATTGTTCAAGAGGCTTTTACCAGCAGTCTCATTTAATTCTTGTAAGAGCTCTAACAAGCACAGAATTACCATTCCCCTTGTACCAAGGACAAAGTCAAGGTTGCCGGGGTTCCACAGACTAGCAGTGGTAGTGCTGCATTTCAAATCAAGGTCAGAGTGGTTCCAAAGTGCCTGCACATTGAAGGGCACTGTAGTTGCTTTACAGTTAAAATGGTAATTCTCTGTCTCTCCTGTATATAATTAAGTAAGGAAAGATAAACCAAAGTGAGGTTGGCCTGGGTATGACATAGAGGTGAGAAGCTTGAGAAATGTATTTAGAAAACCATGTAAAATTTTATTACTCGAGGAAGGTGAATGAAGGGAATGATTAAAGGACTTCAGAAATGTATTTTATAAGAATTGCAAATTTAAAAAACCAAAGACATCTATTGGTTTGCCTATCTAATTATAAAGACATTTTTAAAAGTTAATGTAGAATTTTAGGATTCCACAAAATGAGCACTTTTATATTCAGCAGATGAGACTGCGAATTGCATAAAACTTCGCAACCTGGAATGTAATTTGGATATTGTAGTCTAATATTGAGAATAAAATTTAGATTTCCAGAATTTCACTGCCAGGTCATTATCCTGTAATAAAAAACATAATCTAGATTCCACATAAAAGGATGGCCTTCATAGTAATATTCAAAATCGGAAAAGGAAGGCCGGGCACAGTGGCTCACACCTGTAATCCCAGCACTTTGGGATGCTGAGGTGGGTGGATCGCCTGAGCTCAGGAGTTTGAGACCAGCCTAGGCAACATGGCAAAACCCCATCTCTACCAAAAATACAAAAAATTAGCTGGGCATTGTGGTTTGTGCCAGTGGTGCTGGCTACTTGGGGAGCTGAGGTGGGAGAATCACTTGAGCCTGGGAGGCAGAGGTTGCAGGGAGCCAAGATTGTGACACTGCCCTCCAGCCTGGGTAACAGAGTGAAACCCTGCCTCAAAAAAAGGAAAAAGGAAAGACCCCATACCACCATATACGTAGATTAAATATGCAAATTGTGAAAGGTTAAACATATGGCATATCCAAATGAGAGAACACGATTGAAAATTACGCTTTTCAAGAACATCTGAGGAATTCAGAAATGTTGATGTTAAAATTCTGGATAAAAAGTCCACCAAAAGATATATAAAGTAGGAGATACACACACATACAAGTTATAGTGAAGAAAAGAGTTACACAATATATTGTATACATTATAAAGCAGGAGATATACATGTACACATTAATAGCAGACAAGGTATAAAATCCAGGTAGGGCATATATGCATAGTAAGTAATATAATATATATTAGAAGACAGGCAAAGAGGATATTAGGATATATATACATTTAAGTATCTATAGTCAAGCTATAAAATAGTGTACAGAAGATATAAAATATATATGCAGTGTATATTATTGAACATCTATCTGCAAGACTCTATTCTGGAAATACAGTGATAAACAAGACAGAATTCATGACCTCAAGTACCTTATGTTTTAGAAAGACTGTATACAGATAGTCTCCAACTTACAACGGTTCAATTCATGATTTTTTGACATTTATGATGGTGCAAAGGTGATAAACATTAAACAGAAACCACAATTAGAATTTTTTTTTTTTTTAATGGAGTCTCGCTTTGTTGTCCAGCTGGAGTGCAGTGGCACGATCTCGGCTCACTGCAGCCTCCACTTCCCAAGTTCAAGTGATTCTCCTGCCTCAGTGTCCAAGTAATTGGGATTATAGGCACACGCTACCATGCCCGGCTAATTTTGTATTTTTAGTAGACATGGGGTTTCTCCATGTTGGGCAGGCTGGTCTCGAACTCCTCACCTCAGGTGATCCACTCACCTCGGCCTCCCAAAGTGCTGGGATTACAGGTATGAGCCACGGCACCTGGCCTATAGTACTGATTTTTGAAACATATACATAAGCAATGTCATTTTGAAAAAAAAAATAAATTACTTAATTTGCATATTACTAGAACATCTGCTGAATTTAATTTCTTGTCAATAACTGGAATTTTAAAATGTATCTTTTGTTTCTTTGCACACTAGAATCTAGTTTCTACTGTTTTCTTTTTCTAACTGGCAAAGTAACCTTCAATTTTATTCTGGCTTTCTCAGACATAGCACAAATATTTCCAAGAGTCCAAACTAACACACAAATCAAATTAGGTTTTAAAAAGTAGCAACAACAATAAAACCAAAGAAGAAACTAAAACAAACAAAAAACCCCCAAGTTTAGTCAGCCATCCTTTTGTCCATCCATTCATTCATTCATTCAACCTTTAAGTACTTATAGAATGCTAAGCAGTGTGCCAGGCCCTGGGGATCTAAGGACAAATGAGTATCTATACATAAACATATATATATATATGTACACATACATCTAGTGTGTGTGTGTGTGTGTGTATATATATAATGGAAGTTTAATTAGAACTCCAAGGAAGTTTAAATAGAAATTCAAAGGAAAAAAAAAAAAACGTTTACAGGTCAACTGACTTCTACCTCTGCCTGGTATTCACCCACTGTGGCTGACCTGTAGTGTGGTGGGGGGAGCTGCTGGATGACATCGTGGATTTTTATCAGCCTTTCTTCGTCTGTTGCTGCTGAAACTGCATCCTAGAACAGTTACAGTACAAAATAAACTAGTGAGCTCTGTTGGTAACAATGAAAGTTCTTCACTTACAATTCAGTTTTCACTCTGAGATCAACTTGCTTTGCTCTTGGATGCGAAATGGCGAGGAAACACAACATTGTATTAAGGAAGTCAACGGTTTCCACACAGTGTGAACACTGAGGTCTACGAAACTAATTTTTAAAAGGCTTGATGGTAATCAGTATTAAGGGTGACAAGACTAGCAGCTCAAAGTCAGAAAGCACAACAATGACAATGTGAAAACAGCAAAGACCACTGACTAGCTGGCAATATTTCTTTTTTTTTAAGGAGTCATTTCGGTCACAGAACTATTTCTTACATGTGACCAAACCAATGGTCACGTGTTTTGAACAAACGCACAGTAAAGTTCCACAAAGAATTAGATTCAAAAGTAGCCTGTACTCACAGAAAATTTCTCATACAGCTGGTAGGTAAGCAGAGGGTTTGGGAGTTCCCGGAAGTACAGCTTACATAGGGAGCCCACAGAATGGATGTCTTGAACATACGGTTCTTTCGTCAGGTCGGGGACGTGCTCAGAGTCAAATTCATGGCTGACATAGAAGAGGACAAGAAAATCGCTTGATTGAGGAGAGCAAATATGTGTCTTAAAAACAGAAAGCATAAGCCCCAAAAGTGTTCAGCTCTATCTCAGTGAGTTGCAATCATCTTCCATTTATTACATTTCATTTAAGTTGTGTTTGGACTTCAGCAATAACTGGATGTCTTAGTACAAGACAGATGTCTTTCCATGTGGAAATTAAGGGCACAGCTTTAATATTAAAATGAACAATAGCCTCTGAGATACATATGAATGAACAGCTCTTATAGTACAACAGTCTGAAAACAGGACTCCTAATTGCTAATGCCTTGAATATCCAGTATTTTGGCAATTCCAGAGACGAGCATTGAATGGCAATGGATCCATGAAAACTTATGAACAGAAATTCCTCAGATACAAATTGTACAACACAGAAATGCTTTCCTGAAGCAGGATAAAAAAAGAAACAACATAAAGCAATTCTTAGCTAACAACAAATTTTAATAGGCAGGAAAATGTGTATCATTAGAATGAGTAAAATAAAAGTTGTACACAGAATACTAAGGGAGATTAAGCTCACTCTCCAGGAGGTTAATTAATACTAATCCACAGGCATGAGACCACTTATCATCCACCTAGAGGATTAATGTGTGTGTACAATATGAATATAAGATTTACTTTGTCTTAAACTGAAGACTGAAACTGTCTTTAGTACAAGAACTAATTTATGTATTTTTCAAGCCATATATTCCCCAAAACTGAGATGGGTTCTGTGATCCATTAAAATATTAAAATCTCTACAGAATAATGGCAGTTACCATGTACTACAGTAAAAAAGAAAGGGTAATGGCATATCAAGAACAATCTAGAATCCAAGAGATTAAGCAAAAATAAAATATTGCTGGCACAGAGTTTGTCACTGTTTTTGTCTCAGAGAAGATTTGGGGAGGACGTGAAATATGTAGAGATGCATACTTGAACATATACACAGAATCAGGGTCAAAGGAGATTATAAAATGTTCCATTCCCATACATTTTAATTAACACCTAAAGAATAATTCTATTATAATGCAAATTTTATCTCTCATGGCTGTCATTGGTTCAAACTTAATTTGCTAAAATCTTCAAACATTATAAAGAGACAAACTGCAAGTACTGAAGAGATTAAGGTGCATGGTTCTCTGATACTAGATGAAAAAAATGCCATTTAGAAAAGTATACACAGAGAATAACACAGATATTGTTTCCTATTTTATCTAAATTATCTTTAATGAAAATAGGTTATCAAAGTAAGTGAATCCATTTTAAAATATTTTCATTTTAATTAGTTGAGTGAAAAAGTGCCATGTAAGATTTTACCGTAGTCTCTGGATATTGGAGGCAACACCAGAAAGACGATATATTCCATCCACAATGCCATATCTCTCAATGAATGCTGTGCAGCTTTGAAGAACCTGGGGCACTAAAGAGAATTTTTAAAGCAATAGATTAAATTGGTAGTATTCACTGGAACCAAAGTCGCCAAAAAATAAGATAGTCTTAGTTCACAAAGGCAAAATAAAATTGGTAAATTAAAGTTAAAAGGGGCAAAAATTAATCCACTACAAAAAATGATGAGGGTATATTTATTTAATTTCCCACCTAAACTAGATAACTAATTCCTGAATAATCAAGACTGGTTCTACGTCACGATATTTAACTGAGTAAAAGAGTTAATACATTATTAGGACAGTCTCTCTTCTGCAGTAGACTCATTTAGATCATGTTACAGTTACACATGACAGTAGAGTGAACTGTTTAGTCCTAACACCATGCCAGATTTTTAAGAAATACAGCTGTTCAGCTGACTTTCAGATACAGCAAATGAATATATAAAGTTAAATCTCAACAATATAATTGCTTGTAAGTGCTGCAAAATTTTGCTTCTAAAAAAGTATCTTCTATATTTTCATAGTTAATGCAAATTCTGACTTTATTCAATAAACAAAACACCAATATAATACAAAGGCCAAGGCAATTTCAAATAGATGGAATCTTGTAACTTCCTGGCCATATTTACATTAACTTTACTGACATTTTGCCTTTATATTATCAGCTCATGACAAAGGGCACTCTCTCTGGTTAGCTCCATGAATATACACTGGACAGCTACGATGGGGCATGCAGAATAGAACAGAATTTTCAAAGTATATGATACAAAATTTTATAACCATTCAAACATTTATAATAGCTGAGAATTTAATGTTAGTTGTTTTGCAATGCAGATTGATGAGTATACAGACTTTAGTACGATCGTTTGATAGGGTTAGTTAAAATTCTTGAAAAGAAATGCTTGGAAAATTTGGTCTGCAAAGAGCTACTATACTAGAGATGAAACATTCAGAGTGGCAAATGAAACAAATAAGACATTTTAATTAGATAATTTTAGTGAATGTATTTCATTAACAGTATATTGTCATTCCTTTATTATTACAACCAACTTTTCCTTGGTTTTCCTGACTTTTGCTGTCCTTCCTGGAGTCCATCTTTAAATTCTGTCAGATCCTATAACAACATTTAAAACTTAACCTCCTTATCTTTGATTAAAAAATAAATCAGAAAACAAAAACCAGCAGCTGATAGTATTAAGTACTAAATATATGCCATGCTAAGAACTTTACAATGGATACTCTCTGATTTTCAGAGAAATCCTACAAGGAAAGTACTATCATATTCTCATTTTTACAGAGAAGAAAATTTATCTTAGAGTAAGTTTTACCCAAGGGCAGGCAGGAAACAGTGGCAGAAGTGAGAGATTCCAACTCAGGCAGTCCAAGTACAGAGCTGATGCTTTTGTTTTATTTTATATACACACACACACACACCCCTTTTTTATTATATAGATATATAGATAAGATATATATACACACACTATATATGTATTTTTTCTTATTATACTTTAAGTTCTGGGGTAGATGTGCAGAACATGCAGTTTTTTTACATAAGTATACACGTGCCATGGTGGTTTGCTGTACCCATCAACTTGTCATCCACGTTGCGTATTTCTCCTAATGTTATCCCTCCCCTAGCCCCCCACCCTCCCTGGCCCCCCCACCCCGTGACAGGCCCCGGCGTGTGATGTTCCCCTCCCTATGTCCATGTGTTCTCATTGTTCAACTCCCACTTATGAGTGAGAAGATGTGGTGTTTGGTTTTCTGTTCTTGTGATAGTTTGCTGAGAATGATGGCTTCCAGCTTCACCCATGTCCCTGCAAAGGACATGAACTCATCCTTTTTTATAGCTGCATAGTATTCCATGGTGTACAACTCTAGGCCAAGTGAAGTGTTACCTTTTGCCATACAAACCAATCATCCTATGACTTCTTCACAAAACAATTTCCTCTAGCTGGACTCTCTCCCATAACCCTCTTCATACAGAAAATTCTTGTCTATTGTTCAAAATCCAGCTAAACTATCACTCTTTATTTTTATTTTTTGAGACGGAGTCTCGCTCTGTCCCCCAGGCTGGAGTGCAGTGGCATGATCTCGGCTCACTGCAAGCTCCACCTCCCGGGTTCACGACATTCTCCTACCTCAGCCTCCCGAGTAGCTGGGGACTACAGGTGCCCGCCACCACGCCCGGTTAATTTTTTTTTGTATTTTTTAGTAGAGACTGGGTTTCACCGTGTGAGCCAGAATGGTCTCGATCTCCTGACCTCGTGATCCGCCCGCCTTGGACTCCCAAAGTACTGGGATTACAGGTGTGAGCCACCACGCCGGGCCTAAACTCTCACTTTTAAGCGAGCCTTTACTGAATATCCACCAGTAGACGTGGCTGAGCACTGTGTTCCATATGCTCATACAACAATATTTCAAATTATCATTTATTTGTTTATACAATTATTACCCTTTTCTGACTGCAGGTTCTTCAGGAGCAAAACCATGCATCATTCATCTTTGTATATTTAAAACTCAGGAACACTGTCCTGACACAATGTGTAAAATTAGCAAGTGAATTAATTTACCAGTGCCCCGAGAGCCTGAAATAGTCATTATCTGGTCAAGTTAGCTGGGAAGGAACCTTAGTTTTCATATGGAACTTGTTCATATGAATACATTTTCAACTATATGCTTTCTGCTTCTAAAAATATTCAAGACTTTCAGTAACAAGAAAAGGTTATGTTTATGTAGTAAAGATGAAGGGCAGGTAGAATTGCTGGGTACTTCTTGTGGATTTAATTGACATTAGAAGCAACCTTTGTGTCGAAATGATATGCAAAATATATAGTATCTTTATAAAAGCTTGGGTTCTATTTCTAACATTGTCCCACCAATGATAACCTTGGTGTCTTAGGTTTCAATTTTAAAAACTGGAAGTGGAATAATAAGATTTGGGGCTAGAAAATTTCAGTCACCTGCTTCAAAGGGTATATTTAGAGATTACTGGGATAATTAACATCATTCTTAGGAAAATAGTTAAAATTCTTTCCTGTAAAGCACTGAGAAGATGCTTCTCATCACATATGCTCCAAATTAGCATGCTAATTCACCCAGGTACACAGAAGGTTTGTCTTCGAGAAAAACCCTTCAGAGCACAGTATTTTATTTCCATATTATCAGGCTCTCCCAGCACACATAAATTTTTCATAAAAATAAGCTACCATTTATTTAAAAAAAAGCATTGGTAATTTTCATTGGATATGTATATTTATAAGTTATTAGATTCATATCTGTTTATTCTTCCAAATAAGTAGGAAAATATTGAAAATATGGAGAATTAGAGGTCTTTTCCTGATAATATGACCAAGTATCTACACTCGTAATACTTCATAGCAAGCATCTGAATCGTTTTCTTACATTTTGTGTTCCCTGAGTAGAAGGACTGAATGTCTACACAACAATCACATAATGAGCTTAATAAACAAAATTACGTAACTATTACTTATAAGCTTAAGGGAGACAAATGAGTCATTTAATATAAATGGGTGGCAAAATGAAAGAAAAGCATAAACTTGAATCTTGAAGAAAGGAGAGCAGAAACTGAAAAACAATGTCTGAAGAAAAAAGGAGAAAAGATCTGTTTTATTTTTGTACGAAAGTGTAGGAAAGCAGTATAAGAATCCAATATATGATGTTTTGTAAAAAAAAATCCTAGTTTTTAAAAAAGGCACTTTGCTAGCTACCCCCAAACCATCTAACAAATCAGTCAAATGCACACCAAATAATAACCCAGTCAAAATATAACATTAGAAACCTCCAAAATGCTTCCTCCAAAAGACGGTACGATTTTCAGAATCATTCCCACATTCTCCACATAATACACTTCTGATTTACTTGGATTTTACATTCTTAGTTTTAAAAATATCATCATATGACAACAGAATAAGAAGTATATATTTAAATTAAAATCGATGATCCTTAAAACTAGAATATAGCTAAAAGAAGTAAGAAATAAGTATGACAAGAATTGATCTTTGATTTTTTTTTTCTTGACAGTTTTGGTTTCGTTTCGGCTCTTTTCGCTTCATTCATCCACTTGCTCACTCACTCATCAATCATGTATTTATTAAATCTCTTCTATTTTCCAGGCATCATGAAAGCATTACAGATACAGATGAAAAAACTCAGTTTCAGTTTCAGGGAAGTGGTTTCCAGGCTAAAGGGACACGAGCACAGTGTTACTTATTAGAATGTGTATCATGATTCTACCTAATACGACTACCTAAAGGATTAATTTCTGGGGTTATTTGGGCCTTGCCTTTTCCTGCGGTTCTCTGATCTAAACTTTTGTGCATATACTACAACACAGAAATATGTTCAGGCAACAGAGAGTCCTCTCCGAGGGTTTCAAAATATTTGTAATATTTTGTACCAAACATAATTTTACCTAGTTTTATATAAACCTCTCACTATTTTGTTTTAGTGATCTCAATTCAAATTTTTAACGAAATTCAGTTTTAAATATGTACAGCAAAAAAAAAAAAAAAAAAAAAAAAAATACTAAGTCTTATGAAAAAAGATCAATGATACCAGAAAAAGACATTAACGTCACAACAACAACAACAACGAAAACATTTTAAAGCTATAGTTAGGGATGCCAAAGTAGGCTGGGGGCAGGGGCTCATGCCTGTAATCCCAGCACTTTGGGGGCTGAGACAGGTGGATCACCTGAGGTCAGGAGTTCAAGACCAGCCTGGCCAATATGGTGAAACCCTGTCTCTACCAAAAAATACAGAAAAAAAAAAAAAAAAATTTAGCTAGGCATGGTGGTGGGCGCTTGTAATCCCAGCTACTCAGGAGGCTGAGGCAGGAGAATCGCTTGAACCTGGGAGGCAGAGGTTGCAGTGAGCCGAGATTGTGCCACTGCACTCCAGCCTGGGCAACAGAGCGAGACTCCATGACAAAACAAAACAAAACAAAATAAAACAAAAGGATGCCAAAGTAAATGACATATTCGTATAATCTATGCTCAAAACAGGTACTATGTACGCAGATTTTTACTTATTTCTTTTTTGTGTGGGCAGATTTTTAAACAATCAGTTCCACAAATAACTGTGACATAATGTTTAATAAACTCAATTATAAACACTGCTTTGTGATAGCTAAAACTCTGTATGATTATCCTGAATCCTGATTGAGCACCAGGGACCACACATAAAAGAATAAAAAGGCAATGGCTTGTCAGGTTCCTATGTGACTTCTTACAACACTTTGAACAGAAGACACAGGTCAAGTTTGTCACCTGCTCCAACAGAGAGGTACTCAGAAGTTCAGAAAGTATAATAGGATAATCTCTCTACACAGCTGATTTTTCACTAGGAAATATTCAGAGAATTAACCACTTACCAAAACATAATTTTTAAACAATTTTTATTTTATATGGAATGCTTCACGAATTTGTGTGTCATTTTTGTGCAGGGGTCACGCTTATCTCTGTATTCTTCAAATTTTAGTATATGTGCTGTCGAAGCAAGCACATAAAATGTAATTTTGATATGAGCTTCCTTCTCAGAAAAATCTAGTGCAAGGTTAATTTTGTTTAGGGTAAAGCCACTATGTTAAAGTCTAAACTTTGATAAAGACAATTATATGATACATATCAATATTATATACACTGTATGTGTCTCATCTCTCCTCACAATTATGTATATAATCATTTTTTCATTTTATTCTAATTATTTTAGAGTTTAAAATACACATTCAATTCTAATTGTTTTAGACTTTAAAATAGTTTCTCCCTCTCTCTATATATGTATGTGTAAATATATACACACATATGGTATAACTGTGGTTATAGGCCATGTGACAATACATATGAAGTCTTTTTTTTTTTTTTTTTTTTTGAGATAGGGTCTCATTCTGTTGCCTAGGCTGGAGTGCCATGGTGTGATCATGGCTCACTGCATCCTGGACCTCCTGGGCTCACGAGATCCTCCTACCTCAACCTCTCAAGTAGCTGGAACCACAGGCACGTGCCACCATGCTCAGCTAATTTAAAAAATTTTTTTGTAAAGACAGTGTCTCTACAAAAAAAAAATCAATGATACTGTTCCACTCAAATAGCTTTTATCATAATTAGGCAAAAGATGAATACTGTAGTTTAACCTGCTACTTTTCAGAAAGAAGTGATATAATAGCCTCTGTCCTCCCCTATCAACCTTATGAAGAATGGAAACATAACTGAAACTTCTAAGTACAACTAAAATTGAATTGATATTTGAAAGCTAATGAGCATGGCAGGACAAATTGGAAAACTCTCTTTCAATTTCTTTTTCTTTTTTTTTGAGATGGAGTCTTGCTCTTGTCACCCAGACGTGATGGTGAGATCTTGGCTCACTGCAACCTCCACCTCCCAGGTTCAAGCAATTCTCCTGCCTCAGCCTCCTGAGTAGCGAGGATTACAGGCATATGCCACCACGCCCGGCCAATTTTTGTATTTTTAGTAGAGACAGGATTTCACCATATTGGCCAGGATGGTCTTGAACTCCTGACCTCAGGTGATCTGCCTGTCTCGGCCTCCCAAAGTGCTGGGATTACAGGAGTGAGCCACCACGCCAGGCCTCTTTTTCATATTAACGATCACATCTAAGCAAGGTTTAACATGTTACATGGCATTAAACATGCCATGTTTCCCAGGCTGGTCTCAAACTCCTAGGCTCAGGTGCTCTTCCCATCTTGGCTTCCCAAAGAGCTAAGATTACAGGCATGAGCCACCACACCCAGCTCCCTATGAAGTCTTAAAATCCGAAAAAACTGAAATTCCTCACATATTCATTAAATCAAAGACAAACTACTAAATCACTTGGTTATTTTAAAAGTTTTATTTCCTAATTAAAATTTTAGTTAATAAACTTCAAAGGTTTCCCTTCTCCTGCTAATTTAGGCTTCATTTGAATATTCAAATGAATATCCTTCTTATGAATATTTATTCATTTATTACCAACCCTGATGAAACAGGAAATTATTTTAATATGCCAAGTATAATATATCTGACCTTGGTCTTCAAGGTTTCTGGCTCCTAAGGTTTACTGAATTTCAATTACACTTTAATGTCACAAGTTAATTTTTTTCTAGTCATTTGAGTTTAACTTGGCAAAGAGGGATTAATGAATTATTAAATTCATTTCCAATATTCCTCTAATTTTTTTAATTGAAAAGCAAGACAACTAAGAAAAAAATCTAAACAATATTCTCTAATACTTTACTATAATTATATTCATTTTTCATATCACCTAAGTATCCAGACTTTCAAAAGTTGTATCTACTATTTATAGATAATATTTTTCAGGTTCCTACATTGTATTCAAACTTATTTGATTTATTTATTTAGAGACAGGGTTTTGCCCTGTTGCCCAGGCTGGAGTGCAGTGGCAGGATGATAGCTTACTGTAGTCTCCAACTCCTGGGGTCCAGCAATCCCCTGACCTCAGCCTCTGAACTAGCTAAGAGTACGGGTGTGTGCCACCATGCACAGCTCGTTTTGTTTTTTTTTCCTGTATAAATGGGGTTTTGCTATGCTGCCCAGGCTGGTGTAAACTCCCGGCCTCCAGCGATCCTCCTAACTTGGCCTCCCAAAATACTAGGATAACAGGAATAAGCCATCTCACCCAGCCCAAACTTAAAAGTTTTAATAGCTTCAGCATTTATAGAACATTCCCCTGTATGGGTCTGGTGGCTCATGCTTGTAATCCCAGCATTTTGGGAGGCCAAGGTGGGTGGGTCGCTTGAGTCCAGGAGTTCGAGATCAGCCTGGCCAACATGGCAAAATCCCACCTCTACAAAAAAAATACAAAAATTAGCTGGGTGTGGTGGTGCATGCCTATAGTCCCAGCTATTCAGGAAGCTGAGGCAGGAGGACAGCTTATGCCCAGGAGGAAGAGGTTGCAGTGAGCTGAGATTGTGCCACTGCATTCCAGTCTGGATGACAGACTGAAACTCCATTTCAAAAAAGAACATTCTCCCAAAGTTGGGTATTTCATTTTCTTTGTTCTCATACATTATGCTATGATGAACATTTTTATTTCTATTTAATTATAACATTAAGATAAGTCCCTAAGGATGGATTCCTTAGATGAAAGGAACACTATAAAGTGTCTTGCTATGAAATGTCAAATGTTTTCCAAAAAGGTAGTGCTAACTCAGAACTTCCTGAAAACAACGATTCTAAACCTACTGGTAAAAATCACTGCTATATTTATGGCACTGGATATCATAATTTAGAAAAATAGCTTTGTTATTTTAATATTTACCAAAGTAAAATGGTATTTCAAAATTGCCTAAAGATATATTTCCATGATTACAAATAGGATAAACGTTTTTCTGTGTAATGTTTGTATCTTTTCTCCATTCTTTTACTCAGGAACTTTAATCTTCTAAAAAATCTGAAATGATATCCTCATACACTATAATAGTAGCATTTCATCATATTCAAAAAATGATTATATTTCCTGGTCTATGGTACCTCTCCCTCTATATTGTTATTTTATAGGAAAAGGGTATATATTATATATAATATATATAGATATAGTATATATATAGATATTATATTTAAGCATCTCTTTAATGTTTTATTTATTAAATTTGAGAAAGCTATTTATTTTATCTCAAGACAAAATCAGTTCACATTGGCAATTTTATAAGTTTAAAATGGTTAACTTATACTTTTGAAGTTTATTTTCAGGATGATGAAGTGTGAATTTTTTTCAAAACTGCTATTTAATTATCTCAATATGTATTATAAACAGCTCTTCCATGTGACATGGTTCTAAAACCATACTTTTTTCATAATGGATTCTTATGTATAGTAACAACTATTTCCGAACACTCTAAGCTGTTTCACTCACATTTCATTCTCTGCACAAAACTCTGCCTTTAAAAAAAATTTTTTTTTTTTTCAGACAAGGTCTTGCTCTTGTCACCCAGGCTAGAGTGCAGTGGCGTGAAATCAGCTTACTGCAACCCCTGCCTCCCAATCTCAGGTGATTTTTCCACCTCAGCCTCTCAAGTAACTCGGATTACAGCTGCATACTACTGCGCTGGCTAGTTTTTGTATTTCTGGTAGAGACCAGGTCTTGCCATGTTGTGTAGGCTGATCTCGAACTCCTAGGCTCAAGCTATCTGCCTGCCTCAGACTCCCAAAGTGCTGGGATTGCAGGCGTGCGCTACCGCACACAGTGAAAACTCTGCTTTTCTAGTTTTGAATATTGTTTTAATATATAGTAAAACTAGTAAAACTCCCATCCTATCACTGATTTTTTTCTTTGACATTGTCACTGGTTGAGTTTTCCATGTGCATTTAGCTGCAAAAGTAATCCTCAGGGTTTTTTTTGTTTTTGTTTTTGTTTTTTAGGGATCTGCATTAAGTTGGTATTAATTTGGAAATAACATCTGTTTGAAATAACATTTTGTCTACTCTCTCAAGAAACACGGTACAGTTTGCATTAAATTCCTAAGTCCATTGATATTCTTTTAACAACAAGTAAGACTTTCACTTGAACTTGATACTATCAACTCAGTATTATTAGTATTACTTTACCATTGTTTTTCACTAATGGTCTTCTCAAAAGGCACAATGGGTATTTCCCATACTAATTTGGAATTTCACAATCACCTATTTCTGGTGTTTAACAACATCATAGGTAGATCCTACCTTCATCTTCTAGCATTTCTGAAGGAGATGCTAGAGGAAAGTGCTATTTTAAAATATAAAAGGAAAACTCCTATTTTCTTTCCCCCCTATCCATCCCACCATCTAACAACTAAATTCTTGATTCATAATTTATAAAGAAAGGAATATAGATTCCTACAAAAAATAAAATACAGATTCTCTACAAAAAATAAAATGAAAAATAAAAATGAGCCAGGTGTACTGGCACATGCCTGTAGTCCCAGTTACTCTGGGAGGACTGCCTGAGCCCAGGAATTCAAGGCTGCAGTCAGCTACGATCATGCCACTGCACTCCAGCTTGGGCGACAAAGCAAGGCCCTGTCTCTTTAAAAACAAAAAAATTGGAAGATTGATTTTGGCATTTTATGTCTCAAAACCATGACAGCTTTTTTTCCATAAGAAGAATTAGATAAATATTTTAGGATAAAATGTGGGTGGCAAAACTGGCTGAAGAAGCTATCTAGGGAGAAACAGAAAGTAAGGCAAAATAACAGGGTGATTGTAATACATTTCGTGTGAATGTCCTACTCTTCTGGAACAGAACATGAGCATCTCTGATGCCAAAGTGCATTCGTAGACTTTTCATTCTCAGCTCCACCCAGAACTGAGTACCTGAGAAAGCTTAATACATGCATTGAACTGAAATGAAACAGTTATCATTTGCCTAAATCTACTCCATAATTGGTCATAGAGAACCAATACGGAGAGGTCAGAAACTGAAAGTATAAGCTTGCACATTTTACTTTTACCTTCAAAACCAGAATTTAGAAGGTGCTCCCCCAGGTCACAACCAAACACCCTCTCTTTCAAGATTCCCCGCTGCTTCAGCTTCTGTTTTGTTGGACGAGACTTCATGAATGTTCGTAAGAATGTAATGAGCTTGCCGTGCTTTTTAGACACTAGAAATCAATAAAGAGAAAAGATCTGAGTTGTGGCAAGAGGTTACATTTTACTTAGCATAAAAAGAAGCATATCTCAAGAGGCTGACGGCAAAATAATCTATTATAAACATACTTTATAATCTTTAGGAAATTTCAACAGAAGTTTAGCTAAGAGTTGTGTTATAAATAACATCATAATTTTGTACTTTCTTCTTGTTGCGGGAAGTCAGGGACCCTGAACGGAAGGACCAGCTGAAGCCATAGCAGAAGAACATAAATTTTGAAGGTTTCATGGACATTTATTAGTTCCCCAAATTAATACTTTTATAATTTCTTATGCCTGTCTTTACTGCAATCTCTGAAAATAAATTGTGAAGATTTCATGGACATTTATCACTTCCCTAATCACTACTCTTGTGATTTCCTATGCCCGTCTTTAATCTCTTAATCCCATCATCTTCATAAACTGAGGATGTATGTCGCCTCAGGACCCTGTGATGACTGTGTTAACTGCACTAATTGTTTGTAAAACATGTGTGTATGAACAATATGAAATCTGGGTATCCAAAAAGAACAGGATAACTGCAATTTTCAGGGAACAAGGGAGATAACCATAAGGCCTGACCGCCTGAGGGGCCGGGCAGAACAAAGACATATTTCTCTTCTTGCAAAAGCAAATGGGAGAAATATCACTGAATTCTTTTTCTCAGCAAGGAATAGCCCTGGGAAAGAGAATGCAGTCCCAGCGGGAGGTCTCTAAAATGGCCGCTCCTGGACTGTCTGTCTTATGCAGTTATAGATAAGGGATGAAATACGCCCTGGTCTCCTGCAGCACCCCCAGGCTTACTAGGATTAGGAAATTCCTGCCTAGTCAGGAATTTCAAATTTTAGTCAGACCAGTTCTCTGCTCTTGAACCCTGTTTCCTGTTAAGATGTTTATCAATGACAATGTGTGTGCAGTGGGACATGAAACTTCATCAGCAATTCTAATTTTGCCTTGGTCCTCTGATCTCACTCCGCCCCCATTTGCCTTGTGATATTTTATTGTCTTGTGAAGCATGTGATCTCTGTGACCCACATCCTATTCGTAAACTCCCTCCCCTTTGAAAACTGCTAATAAAAACCTGCTGGTTTTGCAGCTCAGGGGGCATCACGGAACCTGCCAACAAGTGATGTCTCCCCTGGACACCCAGCTTTAAAATTTATCTCTTTTGTACCCTTTCCCTTTGTTTCTCAGACTGGCCAACACTTAGGCAAAATAGAAAAGAACCTACATTAAAATACTCGGGGCTGGTTCCCCTGATATCTTCTCACCACCTTACCTTATGGGACTGTAAGCAAATTTAAGTGTTGTAACCCATGATGTTTGAATCAAGCTTGGTAAACCAGTCATCTTCACAATGCATACTTAAGGATGTTACAGGATTACAAGAGGAACCTGAGTTTTACTGAATATATTGCTTTGGAGATCTTTATAATAAGTAAGACTTAAAATGGTGTAAAAGTGGCTTGCATTTCTAGTCAATTTTTAAATTATTTTACTTGATGGTTAGAAATTTTCATAGTACTTGTAATCTGTTGAAAATAACTGAAAAAAGAAAACTCTCATTTTGCAAAGAGGACAATCCCATAATGACACAGAACACATTTGTCAACCTAATGGCTATATACATACAAAACACACACCCACACAAGCATCAGATCTTCCATTAACATTCATCTATAATATACTAAGTACATCATCTTAAATCCTTTATAGATCAAGGAAAAAGATGAGTAAATTAATATTTGAAAAAATATTTCCACTGACTGATACATTAGAAAGACAACTGAAAAAAAAAACGGAAAGTGAACAAATCCCTTAAAAATGACTTTTGCTGAGAAGTGCAGCTTATAGGGATAATTATGCTAAAAGTCAACATACAACAATATCATGAGCTCAAAGATTAGTTGTTAAATAGAAGACTAAGCTGGATGGCCTCAATCCACCTACTAAGTTTGCAGATGATTACTGAGAGTCTTACTGAGGCCTATTATACATTTTTAAAATTTTCGTGGGTACACAGTAGGTATATATATTTATGGGTACGTATTTTAATACAAACATGCAATGTGTAATAATCTCACCAGGGTAAATGGGGTATCCATCCCCTCAAGCATTTATCCTTTGTGTTGCAAACAATCTAATTAGAGTATTTTAGTTATTTTTTAATGTACATTTAAATTATTTTTGACTGTAGTCAGCCTGTTGTGCTATCAAATGCTAGGTCTTACTCATTCTTTCTATATTTTGTCCCCGTTAACCATCCCTATTTCCCCCCCAACATCGGCTTATTACCCTTTCTGTCCTCTGGTAACCATCCTTCTACTCTCTGTCTCCATAATTTCAATTGTTTGGATTTTCAGATCCCACAAATAAGTGAGAATGTGCAAAGTTTATCTTTCTGTGCTTGGCTTATTTCACTTAATATAATAACGTCCAGTTCCATCCATGTTGTTGCAAATGACTGAATCTCATTATTTTTTTATGGCTGAATACTGCCCCATTGTGTATATGTATCACATTTTCTTTATCCATTCATCTGCTGATGAACGCTTAGGCTGCTTACAAATCTTGGCTATTGTGAGCAGGGATACAACAAACATGGGAGTGCAGATATCCCTTCTATATACGAATTTCCTTTCTTTTGGGTATATACCCAGCAGTAGGATTGCTGTATTGTATAATAGCTCTATTTTTAGGTTTTTGAGGACCCTCAAACTGTTCTCTATAGTGGCTGTTTTAATTTACATTCCCACTGACAGCATAAAAGGGTTCCCTTTTCTCCACATTTGTTACTGCCTGTCTTTTGGATAAAAACTATTTTAACTAGGGTGAGATAACATCTCATTGTAGTTTTAATTTGCATTTCTCTGATGATCAATGATGTTCAGCATCTTTTATATACCTGCTCGCCATTTGTATGTCTTCTTTTAAGAAATGGCTATTCAGATCTTTTGCCCATTTGTTAATCAAATTATTATTTTCCTTTGAGTTGTTTGAGCTCCTTATATATTCCAGTTATTAATCCTTTGTCAGATGGGTAGTTTGCAAATATTTTCTCCCATTCTGTGGGTTGTCTTTTCACTTTACTGATTGTTTCTTTTGTTGTGCAGAAGCTTTTAAACTTGATGTGATCCCATTGTCCATTTTTGCCTTGGTTGCCTATGCTTGTCTGGTATTACCCAAGAAATCTTTGCCCCTCTAATTTTCCTGGAGATTTTTCCCAATTTTTTTTAGTAGTTTTATAATTTGAGGTCTTAGATTTAAGTCTTCAATCAAACATTTGGACTTAATTTTTGTATAAGGTGAGAAAGAGGGGTCTAGTTTCATTCTTCTGCACATGGATATCCAGTTTTCCCAGCACCATTTATTGAAGAGACTGTTATTTCCCCAGTGTATGCTCTTGGCACCTTTGATAAAAATGAGTTCACCGTAGGTGTGTGGATTTGTTTCCGGGTTCTCTATTTTGTTCCACTGGTTCATGTGTCTGTTTTTATGTCACGCTGTTTTGGTTATTATAACTGCAATATAATTTGAAGTCAGGTAATGTGATCCCTCCAGTTTTGTTCTTTTAGCTTAGGATTGCTATGGCTATTATTTAGTTCCATATAAATATTACTATATATTTTTTTCTATTCCTGTGAAGTATGTCATTGGTATTTTGATAGGAATTGCACTAAATCTGTAGTTTGGTTTGGGTAATAAGGACATTTTCAACAATATCGACTCTCCCAATCCATGAACGTGGAATACCTTTCCATTTATTTGTGCTCTCTTCCATTTCTTGCATCAGTGTTTTACAGTTTTCATCATAAAGATCTTACACTTTGGTTAATTCCTAGGTATTTTATTTTATTTGCAGCTATTACAAATGGGATTGCTTTCTTGATTTCTCTTTCAGATTGTTCACTGTTGGGATACAGAAATGCTACTGATTTTTTCATGTTAATTTTGTATTCTGCCACTTTACTGAATTTATCAGTTCAAATAGTTTTTTGGTGGAGTATTTAGGATCTCCAAATATAAGGTTATGTCACCTGCAAACAAGGATAATTTGGCTGCTGCTTCTTCTTCTCTTCTTCTTCTTCTTCTTCCTCTTCTTCTTCTTCTTCTTCTTCCTCTTCTTCTTCTTCTTCTTCTTCTTCCTTCTTCTTCCTTCTTTCTTCTTCTTCCTCTTCCTCTTCCTCTTCTTCTTCTTCTTCCTCCTTTCTTCTTCTTCTTCTTCTTCTTCTTCTTCTTCTTCTTCTTCTTCTTCTTCTTCTTCTTCTTCTTCTTCTTCTTCTTCTTTCCTCCTCCTCCTCCTCCTCCTCCTCTTCCTCCTCCTCCTCCTCCTCTTCCTTCTTCTTCTTCTTCTTCTGTTTGAGTGCTCTTTATTTCTTTCTCTTTTCTGATTGCTCTAGCCAGAATTTCCAATACCATGTTAAAGAAGAGTGGTAAAAGTGGGCATCATTGTCATGTTCCTGATCTTAACAGACTTTCAGTTTTTCCTGATTCAGTAGGATGCTAGCTATGGGTCTGTAGTATATGGCTTTTATTATGCTGAAACATGCCCCTTCTATACCTATTTTTTAAGGGGTTTTATCAAGAAGGGATGTTGAATTTTTATCAAATGCTTTTTCAGCATTCATTGAAATGTTCATATGGTATTGTGCTTCACTCTGTTGATATGATGTATTGCATGTATTGATTTGTGTATGTTGAACTATCACTGCATCCCTGGGATAAATCCCACTTGGCCATGATGAATGACCTTGCTAACGTGTTGTTGAATTTGGTTTCCTAGTATTTTGAGATTTTTTTTGCATCAATATTCATCAGTGATATTGGCCTGTAGTTTTCTTTTTTTGATGTGTCATTGGTTTTGGTATCAGTGTAATATTGGCTCTGTAGAATCAGTTTGGAAGTATTCTCTCCTCTATTTTCTGAATACAGTAGAATTGGTAGTTGTTCTTCTTTGATTAAATGTCTGGTAAAATTCAACAGTTAAGCCATTGAGTCCTGGGCTTTTCTTTGCTGGGAGACTTTTTATTATAATTTTTATCTCATTATTTGTTATTGGTCTGTTCAGGTTTTGGATTTCTTCATGGTTTGATCTTGGTAGGCTGAACGTGTTTAGGAGTTTATCCACTTATTCTAGATTTTCCAATTTACTGGCGTATAGTTGCTCATAATAGCCACTAATGATCCCTAGAATTTCTGCAGTGTCAGTTGCAATGTTTCCTATGTCATATCTGATTTTATTTGGGTCGTCTTTTTTTTTCCCTTAGTCTAGCTAAAGGTTTGTCAATTTTGTTTAACTTTTCAAAAAACCAACTTTTCCTTTTATTGATCTTTGGTGTTTTCTTTTCAATTTCACTTGTATCTGCTCTTATCTTTTATTATTGCTTTTTCTTCTACTAATTTGGGTTTGGTTTATTCTTGCTTTTTCTAGTTCTTTAAAATACATTTCTAGGGTGTTTTTCTTGTTTCTCATGTAGGTACTTATAGCTATACATTTCCCTTTTAGTACAGCTTTTATTGTATCACATAGGTTTTGATATGTTGTTTCTATAATCATTTGTTTCAAGAAATTTTTTCAATTTCCTTCTTAATCTCTTCATTGACTCACCGTCTTTCAGGAGTATACTGTTTAATTTCCATGTGTTTGTACAGTTTCCAAAATTCCTTGTTACTGATTTCTAATTTTAGTCTGTTGTGGCCAGAGATGCTTGATATCATTTCAATGTTTTCTTTTTTTTTTTGAATACTTTTAGATTTGTGTGACCTAACATATGGGCTATCCTTGAGAATAATCCACATGTTGAGGAGAAGAATATGTATACTGTAGCTGTTGGATGAAATGTCCTGTAAATATTTATTAGGTCTATGTAGTCTATAGTACACATTAGGTCCTATGTTGATTTTCTGTCTGTAAGATCTGTACAATGCTGAAAGTGGGATGCTGAAGTCTCCAGCTATTATTGTATTGGGATCTCTCTCTCTTTAGCTCTAACAATATTTGCTTGATATTTCTGGGTGCTCTAGTGTTGGGTGCATATATATTTACAGTTGTTATATCTTTTGGCTAAATTGACCCCTTTATTATCATATAGTGATGTTCTTTGTCTCTTCTTATAGTTTTTGTCTTGAAATCTATTTTGTCTCATATAAGTATAGCTACTCCTGCTCTTTTTTGGTTTCCATTGACATGGAATATCTTTTTCCATCCCTTTCTTTTCGGTCTCTGTATATCTTTATAGATGAAGTGTGTTTCCTATAGGCAACAGGTCATTGGGTCTTGTTTTTTCATCCATCCAGCCACTCTATGTCTTTTATTGAAGAGTTTAGTCCATTTACTTTCGATGTTATTATTGATAAGTTCAGACTTCCTCCAACCATTTTGTTATTTGCTTCCTGGTAGTTTTGTGGTCTTCTTTTCCTTCTTTCCTTTCTTCCTGTCTTCCTTTTAGTAAAGGTGATTTTCTCTGGTGGTATGATATAATTTCTAGCTTTCTACTTTTAGTGTATGCATTGTATGCTTTCGGATTTGAGGTTATAATGAGGCTTGCGAATACTATCTTATGACCCATTTTTAAGCAGATAACAACACTGCATAGACAAACAAGCAAAAGAAAACTAACAGACTGTATGCTTTAACTTCATCCTTTGCTTTTTAACTTTTTGTTTTTTCTATTTATATCTTATTTACTGTCTACATCTTGAAAGGTTGTTCTAGCTATTATTTTTTATTGGTTCATCATTTAGTCTTCTACTTAAGAGCAGTTTACACACCACAGTTAGTGTTATAATATTCCATGTCCGTGTACTTACTATTAGCAGTGAGTTTTGTATCTTCATATAATTTCTTATTGTTCATTAATGTTGTTTTCTTTCCGACTGAAGTATTCCCTTTAGTATTTCTTGTAGGACAGGTCTGGTGTTGATGAAATTCCTCAGCTTTTATTTGTCTGGGAAAGTGTTTACTTCTCCTTCATGTTTGAAGGATATTTTCACCAGATATACTACTCCAGGGTAAAGTTTTTTTCCTTTAGCACTGTAAATATGTCATGCCACTCATTCTCTCTTAAAGTTTCCACTGAAAAGTGTGCTGCCAGATATACTGGAGCTCCATTGTATGCTCTTTTTCCTTCTTGCTATTAGTATCCTTTCTTTATTCTTGACCTTTGGGAGTTTGATTATTAAAATGTCTCGAGGTAGTCTTTTCTGGGTTAAATCTGTTTAGTGTTTTGTAAACTTCTTGTGTTTGGATAGCGGTATCTTTCATTTTGGGAATTCTCTGTTACTATCTCTTTGAACAATAAACTTTCTACCCCTATCTCTTTCTCTGCCTCCTCTTTAAGGCCAGTAACTTAGATATGCCCAATTAAGACTATTTTCTAGATCTTATAGGCATGCTTCATTCTTTTTTGTCTCCTTTGTGTATTTTCAGGCTGTCTTCAAGCTCACTAATCTTCCACTTGATCAATTCTGCTATTAACAGATTCTGATATATCTTCAGTACATCAACTGCATTTTTGAACTCCAGAACTTTTGCTAGATTCTTCTTAATTATTTCAACCTCCTAACCTTATAGAATTCTGACTTCCTTCTCTGTGTTATCTTGAATTTCTCTGAGTTTCATCAAAATGACTATTTCAAATTCTCTGTCTGAAAGGTCACACACCTCTAGGGTTGGTGCCTGGTACCTTATTTACTTCATTTGGTGAGGTCATGTTTTCCTGGATGGTCTTGATGCTTGTGGATGTTTGTTAGTGTCTGAGCATTGAAGAGTCAGGTATTTATTGTACTCTTCACAGTCTGGGCTTGTTTGTACCTGTCCTTCTTAGGAAAGCTTTCCAGGTATTCAAAAGAAGTTGAGTGTTGTGATCTGCATCACAATACAAGCTGTATCTGAATTAGTGGACACCCCAATTCAATAATGCTGTAGTTTTTGCAAATTTGTACAGGTACTGCCTTGGTGGTCTTCGGTAAGATCCAGAAGCATTCTCTGGATTACCAGGCAGAGACTTTTGTTTTCTTCTCTTACTTTCTCCCAAACAAAGTCTCTCTCTGTCTCTGTGATAAGCTACCTGGAGCTGGGGTGAAACAAGCACCCGTGGCCACCACCACCGGGACTGCACTGGGTCAAACCCAAAGCCAGTATAGCACTGGGTCTTGCCCAAAGCCCACTGTAACTGGTACCTGGCTACTGCCTGTGTTTGTTCAAGGACCTAGGACTGTATAATCAGCAAGTGGTAAAGCCACCCAGCTGTGTCATTCCTTTCAAGGCGGTGAGTTCCCCCAGGCCCTAGGCGAGTCCAGAGATGCTGTCCAGGAGCCAGCAACTGCCATCAAAAACTTCAGAAATCTACCTGTTGTTCTACTATATTGCAGCTGAGCTGGCACTGAAACCACGAGACGCAGTCCTTCCTACTCTTCCCTCCCCTTTCCACAGGCAGAGGAGCCCCACCCCATGGCCACCACCACAAGCCCACAGGGAGTACTGCCACGTTACCACTGATGTTCACTCAAGGCCCAAAGGCTCTTGTCAGCTTGTGGCTAATGCTGCCCGGCCTGGAACTCATCCTTCACAGCAGTGGGCTCCCCTCTGGCCCAGGGCAGGTCCAGAAATGCTGACCAAGTGCCAAGGCCTAGAATCAGAGTCCCCAAGAGTCTGCAGGGTGCTCTATCCCACTGTGGCCAAGCTGGTACCTAAGGTGCAAGACAAAGTCCCCTTTACTTTTCCCAAGCAGAAGGAGTCTTTCACCATAGCCACCACAGCTAGGAACGAGCTGGGTTTCACTTGAAGCCAGCTTACCTCAGAGTCTCACCCTTGGCCCATGGCATACTACCCAGGTATCACTGCTGGTTATTCAGGGTCCAAGGGGTTTTTAGTCTGCAGGTGATGGGGCCTGCTAAGACAGTCCTTCCCTTGAAGGCAGTGGGTTCCCTTCTGGCCCCAGGTGTATCTAGAAATGTGGTCCAGGAGCTAGGGGCTGGAATGGGGGCCTCACAACTCTCACCAGTGCTCTTTCCTACCACAGCTGAGCTGGTATCCAAGATGCAAGACAAAGTCCTCTTTAATCTTCCTTCTACTCTTCCCAGGCAGCAAGAAGGGATCGGTTTTGGAGTCACAAACTGTCCTGCCTAGGGTAAGGGGAGAGGTGGCACAAGCACTCCCTTAGCCACCCTGGTTGGTGTCTCAGTAGGTCACTGGTCTCTCAAGTCCATTGGCTCTGGGCCCAGTTCAGCATTAAGACTTGCCTAGGAGTTGCAGTCTTTGCAGCCTAGACTGCTTTTCAAATTTATTCAAGGCCCCAGAGCACTTTAGCTTGCAGTGGTGAGGCTAGTTGCAGCTGAGTTCTGACCGCTGGGATAGGAGATTTCCCCTCTATCTAAGGCTGTCTAAATGCTCCCTCCACGATGGGCATCATCTAAGTTCAACCTGGTTTTGCTTTCCACTGTGACAGGGCAGCAGTGAGTTCAAGATAAAGTCTCAATATCCCTCAGTTCTCCCTGAAGAGAGAGCACAGATTCTCGCTGTGTGCCACAGGGCCACTACTGGGGGACAGGGTGGGGGTGGCAAAGGTGATTTAAGACTGGTTTTTCCTACCCTCTCTAGTGCTTCTTTCAGCAATAGGAAGGTAAAACCAGGTACTACTATGAGTGCTCATCTGATTTTTGGTTCCCATGGGGGTGTTTTTTCATGTGTGTAGAGTTGTGAAATTTGGTACTCCTGAAGGGGAAACAATCAGTGAAACCTTTTATTTGGCCGTCCTGCTTTGCTCCTCCCCTACTATACAGTCGTGAATGAATCCAAACCTTAACATTCCTGAACAGATGAGGACTCCTGAGGGAACCTTGTGTGCCTAGAGTAACTTATGGCCTAGATAGAACACTAGATGGGCTATTCTACACAAGATTAGACATCTGCCATCCATTTCTTTTCATTCTACGGAAAACATTATTTACAGACATTAGTTCTTTTTTATAGACTACACAAGGTGACCAACCATCCTGGTTAGTCCACAACTGACAAGTTTCCTGAGACATGGAACTTTCCAGGCTAAAACCAGTAAAAGTCTTGGACAAAGTACAACAAAGCCATCATCCTAGACCATAACACAGATTAAATGCAAAATATTTATCCTTTCCTATAACACCTGTTAAAACTTACTTGCAATCTCAATATAATGTTGATGCTATCTCTGACATGCATGCTCTGAAACTCTGAGTAAATTATAACCTCTGTTGTATCTGAGATTCCTCACAGTAAAATTAAACTACATGCTCACTTTTCTACTAATGGGGCATTTATAGTATAGAGGTTAACTTCAGAAGTTTGTCACATATAATATTATTATATTAAAAGTTACAGGCTGGTGTAATTATTCTCCTCTAGTTGCTAGCAGATTGTGTGTAATGAATCTTTGTTACAGAGTGGTCATCAAACCATTTATGTTCTTTTTTTTTTTTTTTTTTTTTTTGAGACGGAGTCTCACTCTGTCGCCCAGGCTGGAGTGCAGTGGCCAGATCTCAGCTCACTGCAAGCTCCACCTCCCGGGTTTACGCCATTCTCCTGCCTCAGCCTCCCAAGTAGCTGGGACTACAGGCGCCGCCACCTCGCCTGGCTAGTTTTTTGTATTTTTTAGTAGAGACGGGGTTTCACTGTGTTAGCCAGGATGGTCTTGATCTCCTGACCTCATGATCCGCCCGTCTCGGCCTCCCAAAGTGCTGGGATTACAGGCTTGAGCCACCGCGCCCGGCCATGTTCATTTTTAAACATCTTCCATACCAACTTTAAAATAATTTTGACAAGATCCCCAGAAAACTAGTAAGTTTGGTTTGCAACAATTTAACATTATATAATAATTTGGAAGAATTTTAATTTCTGTAATATTCAATATTTCTACATGGAAAGCGTATGTCATAATTTTTCTAAATCTGTTATTATCTCTCAAAAGATTTTTCTAATTTTCCTCATAAAGGACTCATTCCACATATTTCTTATTAGGAATATTGCTAGGTAACTTAATTTTTTTCTGCTTTAGTAGAATAATACCTTGCGTCAATTATGCCCTTCACTGGTAATTACTAGTATGCTGGAAAATAATTTTTTTTCTTCAACTTTTATTTTATGTTCCGGAGTATATGTGCAGGATGTGCAAGTTTGTTACATAGGTAAACATGTGCCATGATGGTTTGCTGCACAGATCGTCCAATCATCTAAGTATTAAGCCCAGCATCCATTAACTATTCTTCCTGATGCTCTCCCTCCCCCTATCTTGACAAGCCTTACTGCGTGTTGTTCCCCCCATGCATCTATGTGTTCTCATTGTTCAGCTCCCACTTATAAGTGAGAACATGCAGTGTTTGGTTTTCTGTTCCTGCCTTTGTTTGTTGAGGATAATGACTTCTACCCCCAAACATGTCCTTGCAAAGGACATAATCTTGTTCCTTTTATAGCTGCATAAAATAATGTATGTGTACCCCCTTTTTAAAAATCTAGTCTATCATTGATGAGTGTTTGAGTTGATTCCATGTCTTGGCTATTGTGAACAGTGCTGCAATTAACATATGGGTGCACATACCTTTAAAATAGAAAGATTTATATGTGTTTGGGTACACAGCCAGTAATGGGATTGCTGGGTCAAATGGTATTTCTGCTTCCAGATCTTTGAGGAACTACCACACTGTCTTCCGCAATGGTTGAACTAATTTACATTCCCACCAACAGTGTAAAAGTGTTCGCTTTTCTCTGCAACCTTGCCAGCATCTGTCGTTTCTTGACTTTTTAATAATCTCCATTCTGACTGGTATGAGATGGTATCTCATTGTGGTTTTGATTTCTATTTCTCTAATGATCAGTGATGTTTGTTAGCGGGATGAATGTCTTCTTTTGAGAATTGTCTGTTCACGTCCTTTGCCCACTTTTTAATGGGGTTGTTTTTTTTCTTGTAAACTTAAGTTCCCTGTAGACTCTGGATATTAGACCTTTGTCATATGGATAGATTGCAAACATTTTCTTCCATTATGTAGGCTGTCTGTTCACTCTGATGATAGTTTCTTTTGCCGTACTGAATCTCTTTTGCTTAATTAGATCTCATTTGTCAATTTTTGCTTTTGTTGCAATTGCTTTTGATGTTTTCGTCATGAAATCTTTGCCCATATCTATGTCCTGAATGGTATTGCCCAGATTTTCTTCTAGGGTTTTTATAGTTTTGGGTTTTACTATTTAAGTCTTTAATCCATCTTGAATTGATTTTTGTATAAGGTGTAAGGAAGGGGTCCAGTTTCAATTTTCTGTATATGGTTAGCCAGTTCTCCCAGCACCATTTATTAAATAGGGTATACTTTCCCTGTTACTTGTTTTTGTCAGGTTTGTTGAAGATCAGATGGTCGTAGGCGTGCAATCTTATTCCTGAGTTCTCTATTCTCAGAAAACAATTTCTTAATGTATAGCTCACATCTGATCATTTACTAAACTCTCAATAATTTTAGAAGGATATTAGTTGATTCTTTTGAATTTCATGGATATGTAACTGTGTCAAAGTAAATATGGCCATTCTAGCTTTTGTCTGATAGTAAAAGCTTCTGATTTCTGTTTCAGATTTTGTCCAGAACTTCCAAAATACATGTTAACAGTAGGCATTTATATTTTGATGCTGAATTTGATGAAAATAACTGTCAAATTTGGTAACTGCATATGATGTATATAAGAAAGCATTCTTTAAGTAACATATTTCTAAGAATGTTTCAAAGGAATAGAAAGTGAATATTAACTGTTAATCATTTAGCAACAAATGTGTAAGTGCCTACCATAACTTAGGAACTGCTCTAAGTCATGAGATTACGATGGGGAACAGGAGAGACAAGGTCCTTGCTGTCACAGAGCTTACTGATGGCAGACAATGAATGATTAAATAGTAATATGGATACAGCCAGCATTTATTTTACACTTAGTATGTACAAATAACTACCTAAGTGTTTATATTTATTAATCATTCATTTCTCACAGCCCACTGTTAGGAAAATATTAATACTATACCCATTTTTAGATGAAGAAACTGAGGCAGAGAATGCTAGGTTAATGTGCCCACTGTCACATAACCGGGATTCCAAATCAGGGCATTTAGCATACAGCCCAAACTCTTATCCACTAAATGACACTGCCTAAATGAAGGCAACAAAGTAATATCAGATTATTTATAGTGGCTAATAAAAAAATAAATAGCCTGATGTATTAGTGACTTGAAAGAAACTGCATTAAACAGAGAGGTAAGGAACAGTTTCTCTGAGGAAGGCATATCTGAGCTGGAAGCCATGAGAGGGGTAGGGAGCCAGGGGACAGTAGTATGAAATGAGGCTTAAGGGGTATGCAAAGCTGGGATCATAGGCCCGAATAGAGAGTTTACAAATAAACAGTTAAAACATTTCAAAACATTTTAAAACACTAGGTTACTTTAAAAATAACCAAATATGTTTATTAGAAACCCAAAAGAGCATTAATAGGGAATTGGTTGAATAAATTATGATACATCCGCACAGAGTATTATTTGTTAACTTTTGCTTTTTTTTATTTTTAACGAAGATCTCTACCTACTGATAGGGAGTACTCTTCAGGATACATTAAGTGAAAAAAGCAAAGCGGAGAACAGCATATTTAGAATAAGAAAGGATGAGGAATACACACATCACACACAAATTCACCCACACAAATATGCATGTACACGTGAGCTTATTTTGCAAAAGAAACACTAGAAGAATAAACTAGAAACTGATAAAACAGGTTAAAACAACAGGTGGGAAAAGGGAAAAGGATAAGAATAAGACGTGAGACTTCTCTGAGTATACCTTTTTTATACAGCTTGACTTCTGAATCACGTGAATGTTCTTTCTACATGTTCAAAACTAAATTTAAAATATTTTTAAAAAGGACCACTTCTCAGAGGGAATGCTTTCAACTTTTCCCCATTCAGCATTATGTTGGCTGTGGATTTGTCATAGCTGGCTTTTCTTACATTGAGGTATGTCCCTTGCATGCAAGTTTTGCTGCTGAGGGTTTTAAAGGGATGCTGAATTTTGTCCAATGCTTTTTCTGCATCTATTGAGATGATCATGTGATTTTTGTTTTTTAATTTTGTTTGTGGTGTATCACATTTATTGACCTGCATAAGTAAAACCATTCCTGTATCGCTAGTATGAAACCCACTTGATCATGGTGGCTTATCTTTTAGATAGGTTGCTGGTTCTGGTTAGATAGGATTTTGTTAAAAATTTTTG
Organism: Rhinopithecus bieti; assembly: GCF_001698545.2. Lineage (NCBI taxonomy): Eukaryota > Metazoa > Chordata > Mammalia > Primates > Cercopithecidae > Rhinopithecus > Rhinopithecus bieti. Next base: position 1,630,839 of record NW_016805082.1, on the reverse strand, counting down.
ATGTATTTTCATCAAGGATATTGGTCCGTAGTTTTATTTTTCAGTTATGTCCTTTCCTGGTTTTGGTATTAGAGTGATACTGGTTTCATAGAATGATTTAGGGAGGATTCCCTCTTTCTCTATCTTGTAGAATAGTGTCGATACAATTGGTACCAATGCTTGTTTGAATGTCTGGTAGAATTCAGCTGTGAATCTGTCTGATCCTGGACTTTGTTGGTAATTTTTTTAAATTACTATTTCAGTCTCACTGCTTGTTATTTTTGGTCTGTTCAGGGTATCTAATTCTTCCTGATTTAAGCTAGGAGGATTTTATCTTTCCAGGAATTTATCCATCACCTCTAGGCTTCCTAGTATATGTGCATAAAAGTGTTCATAGTAGCCTTGAATGATCTTTTGTATTTCTGTGGTGTCAGTTGTAATATCTCCCATTTTGTTAAAAAAAAAAAAAATAGATGTTGGCCTGGATGCAGTGAAGACAGAATACTTCTACACTGCTGGTGGGTATGCAGACTAGTAAAACCACTATGGAAAACAGTATAGAGATTCCTTCAAGGACCAAAAGTAGAACTATCATTTGATCCAACAATCTCACTACTGGGTATCTACCCAGAGGGAAAGAATTCATTATATGAAAAAGATACTTACACAGTCATGTTTATGGCAGCACAATTCGCAATTGCAAAAATGTGGAACCAACCCAAATGCCAAATGCCCATCAATCAACAAGTGGATAAAGAAACTGTGACACACACACACACACACACACACACAATGGATACTACTCAGTCATAAAAAGGAATGAATTAATAGCCTTTGCAGCAACCTGGGTGGGATTGGAGACTATTATTCTAAGTGAAGTAACTCAGAAATAGCAATCCAAACATCGTATGTTCTCACTCATAAGTGAGAGATAAGCTGTGAGGATGCAAAGGCGTAAGAATGACACAATGGACTTTGGGGAATCAAGAGGAAAGGGTGGGAAGGGGGTGAAGGATAAAAGACTACAAATTGAGTTCAATGTATACTGCTCAGGTGTTGGGTGCACCAAAATCTCACAAATCACAATTAAAGAACTTACACATGTAACCAGATACACCTGTTCCCCCAAAACCTATGGAAATAAAAAATGCAAAAAAAAAAAAAAA
>NW_016805082.1:1626964-1629008 GCF_001698545.2 Rhinopithecus bieti | reverse complement strand
AAAAAAAAAAAAAAAAAAAAAAACCCTGCAAAGTAAAGTAATATTTAACTCCATCCACCTCCTTTACTATTGGCAATAATACTGGTAATGTAATTTGGAAACAACTTTACACATATTGTGGGACAAAACAAAGATTTTCCATGTGAGAGAAAATGAGATACAATGATAAGATCTAAAGGTTAAGAAGAAAAACCTGTAATGTTAACTTTGACTTGGAAACATCAACATGAACTCATGACTAAAACACTCACACACTTTCCTGAAGCTCTATCCACTTTAAAAGGCTTAGAAATAATGATATATCGGTTGCAATGAAGATCTCTGGTCTCAGATCTTAGTGGTTAAATAAAATTCCTTATCAAAACGAACCCCGAATGCAAGTCAGAAGCAGGCAAAGCACAAGATGAGAATGGAAAGCTTGTAACAGAAAGCAAGGGGATGCCCACAGCTGAGGGATCCCTGACAAGGGCTGAGTCAGACTCTTGTGGGCAGATCTGGGACAATCCATGCATCATAAAGAATGGTTATAACTGATCGTAAAAGATCAAATAAATAAAAATCCTGAGTCAGTAGTAACAGTAACCAAAAGAAAGAAAGGAAAAAGTGACCATTTTCAACACAAATGGAGGGAGAACATTTTTTAAACCACAGCAGTAGTCTGCCCATATTGAATAGGCTTCTCAACAGTAGAGAAAAGAACACATTTGTTTCTTTCACATCGATTAGCAATTTTATAACTGGAATTATATACTGACCAATAAACATACATCTTCACAATTCAGTGGTAAGTCAATGGAAACATATTTATAGTTATGATCCTCCAACCAAACATTCCCACACAATAACACTTCATTAGTCAAAAGCAGCCTGTGTACAACATGACTTCCCAGGACATTAGGTACTGACTCTGCTTCTTGGTTTGGCAAGTTTAGATCACGAACAAGGAAACATGGCTATCTTTTCCTGTTAGGGTAAAGAGTGTTCATGTTTATTTTTCCTAAATAGTGACACAAGGCACAATTAAGTAAGAGTTGCAATAAAGCATAAAATTAAGATAATGGAGGGTGTCACTGGCAACTCTGTGCCCCCATTTGGCACTCCAGGGCTCTGGGAAACTGTGCTGATATACGTGCAGCTCTGGCTTTTACTCTGAATGGCCACTTTGCATTGTTACCTTTCCACAAAACATTACTACATAGATTAGAACTTTACATCTAAACTGGGTGTGTAAGTGGGAGGGGTGGACATGGTCTCTTCTTGCCAATCTATATCCCAATCTGAGACATTGAAATAATGGATATTCATAATGGTGACTACACATAAAGTCTTAAGTGATTCCAAAAGCCTTCAAAGGAAGATTAAACTGTGTTCTGCATAGTTTCAGCATTGCTGGTGATGTTATTTTAATTGGACTCCTCCTCACTGTGGCAGACAGTGAGAAGTTCTGGCATATGTAATTAATCAATTATTTATCAAGACAGATTAATTTCACTGCTTTGGAGATATAAATAAAAATATTCAATTTAATTATACCCAAATTTGAGGATCTAGTAACACTTCCATATATAAATCTCTTAAATTAGTTTTCTTCATTTTATTTTCTTATTTTTGTTTTATTAAAGTTCTAGGGTACATGTGCACAATGTGCAGGTTTGTTACATATGTATACGTGTGCCATGTTGGTGTGTTGCACCCATTAACTCGTCATTTACATTAGGTATATCTCCTAATGCTATCCCTTCCCTCTCCCCCCTCCCCACAATAGGCCCCGCTGTGTGATGTTCCCCTTCCTGTGTCCAAGTGATCTCATTGTTCAATTCCCACCTATGAATGAGAACATGCGGTGTTTGGTTTTCTGTTCTTGCGATAGTTAGCTGAGAATGATGGTTTCCAGCTGCATCCGCGTCCCTACAAAGGACAAGAACTCATCCTTTTTTATGGCTGCATAGTATTCCATAGTGTATATGTGGCACATTTTCTTAATCCAGTCTGTCACTGATGGACATTTGGGTTGATTCCAAGTCTTTGCTATTGTGAATAGTGC
>NW_016805082.1:1602238-1623069 GCF_001698545.2 Rhinopithecus bieti | reverse complement strand
GGCTTTTGTTGCCATTGCTTTTGGTGCTTTAGACATGAAGTCTTTGCCCATGCCTATGTCCTGAATGGTATTGCCTAGGTTTTCTTCTAGGGTTTTTATGGTTTTAGGTCTAACATTTAATTCTTTAATCCATCTTAATTTTTGTATAAGGTGTAAGGAAGGGATCCAGTTTCAGCTTTCTACATATTGTTAGCCAATTTTCCCAGCACCATTTATTAAATAGTGAATCCTTCCCCCATTTCTTGTTTTTGTCAGGTTTGTCAAAGATCAGATGGTTACAGATGTGTGGTATTATTTCCGAGGGCTCTGTTCTGTTCCATTGGTCTATATCTCTGTTTTGGTACCAGTACCATGCTGTTTTGGTTACAGTAGCCTTGTAGTACGGTTTGAGCAAAACTATAAATTAGTTTTCTTCATTTTAAACTTTCTTCCCATTTCTTAGACATTAAAGTAACCAAAAAGAGCTTATTTGAGACACGAGCACTGATCTCCACCTGTTGCCTTCCTGTTCAATATCACTAGTTACTACCTTTTGGGGAGCAAAGTATCTAATACTATCCATTATATCAGAAGATTTCTACTGACGAAAGCAGGGTGTAGAGTTAGATGATTAAGTGCTTACAAACCCACTTCTACAGAAGAACACTGACAAGCAAGGCTGTGAGGGTTAAGGTCCACCAAACATCCTGGATTAGAGACACTAAAATGATACCAGTGGTATTTCTACAGATAAAACGTATAAAAAATAAAATGTAAAACAATACTTAGACAAAAGCAAACCACACTACTTTGTATTCAGATTTCCTGCTTGAGAGCTAAAATACAACATGTGCCACAACGTTATTTAGACATGACACACTTTATATTTGCAATCTTTTTTTAAACCAAAGACAAACCCTACCAGACCAGTCTTTCCAGTAGTTAAAAGCCTTAGCAGTATGACACACAACCTAGTATCTCCAAGGTAAATCTTTATGGTACCAATAACCAGTTTATAGAGAGATACTAAAAAACATGCAGTTCATTAAGCCGTAGTGAACCTTGGCATGAAGAGGCAGGGCAGTGCTGTTTAATTACACCAGTATAATACTTCCCCAGCAATCCCAACGAATTCTTGCTTTCTCATAATACTTTCTCTAAAGTTTTAGGAATTGGTTCCCAGAAATCTTCTAGACCGACTTAAGACAAATCTGGGCCTATATTAATTTCTGAGCGTGTATAGGAACATGGTTTGTCCCAAGATAATGGCCTCAGCATTAAGTTTATTTGATTATATACATCAAGTTTTAGGAAAGGTAATAAATTCACAACATCAAGCAGACAAAATTAGAATGTAGTGGTGGGAATATATAATACCTGTGCAGACTGTTCTGATTAGACCAAAGGTATAATAAAATATGAGAGTAATGTTTAACATGTCCAGTGGATTTTTTACACAATATCCTGTCTTTTATTCAAAGTTCCCAAACATAGATTAGATAACCACTTGGTAGAAATTTAAGCAAGGAGAATCCAAATACAGGCAACTGCACTACGTAATATTTAAGGTTCTCTTATAATCTCACAAATTCTATCATTCTCAGTCTCTGCTGCATACCTTAAAGTACTTTATGTTAAACAAATATTAAAAGGTTTGAATTTTAATTTAAAATTCCATAAATTGCTTTTATTTAAAGCACAATGTATCTATTCACACTAATGAATATGAAGGATTTTTCTCTAGACAACTATCAAATCCATTTAATGAACTAAAATGTTCTGAAAATTCTGCTCTTCAAAAGAAAATATAACAAATGTTAAGAATTGAAAAAAAGTGCTGAAACAAAACTCCTATTGTATTATACCTAGTTTTAACCTGACTACTAGTTAAAAGCCTTCTGGCTTAATGCTTAATTCGCTTTGTATTCACATTAGTCTCTAGAGACCAGTTTTAGCACAGACTAACCGGAACACATGACCAGAAGACATAGGCCTGGGGTGCGACTGCCCTGGAAAATCAGGAGCTAAGGAACTGATAGAAAGTATTAGAGCCCAATGTCAATGTACTTATTTTTTTAAAATTGCTCAATACTTTGACTATACAGAAATATTTAAGAGAATAATATGATAAATACCCATGTACCCATCATGTAGGTTTTTCAAATCTTAACGTTGTGCCACATTATTTCCTCAGATTCTTTTCCCTTAAGTATAACAGATATAGCTGAAGCCACTCTGTTTCTGCTATCCTATTCTCCTACAGAGAACCTGTATCCTGAATTTAGCATTTATCATTTCCATCCATGTCTTTATACTATAACAATATGTGTATGTAGCCATAAACAATACTAACATTTTGCGTGTTTTTCAAATTCAGAAACGGAATCATCTGGTATCAAACTTTCTGCAAAACTGTGTATTCTGAGATTTATCCATGGCACTTCTGGCTCAGTATATCACTTAAACTACATTACAATATTCTCTTTTAAGTATGTACCACAACTTATACTTCCATTTTCCTGCTGTCAGAGTTTACAAGTGTTTGTTCTTACAATCATGACTGCACTGTATGTATAATCTGGTGTCTCCCTGGGCACAAGTGACAGGACTTCTCTGGCACTCATGTTTAGGACGAAAATTGTTGGGTTGTAGAATATGCTACTTTTCAACCATATTTCAACTTTGCTAAAATATTATCTAAAATGATTTATCAATATACACTCTAATTAGATGCATTTTTCAGTCCTCATTCTTCATATCTTTGTTCTACTTAGCTCTGCCAAATTTCTGAAATTATATTTCACTTTAATATGCATTTCTGTGACTGCTAATTGGAACAGGCATTGTTTTCATATGTTTCATATGGCCATTCAGTTTTCTTCTTCAATGAAATTAACTGTTCAAATCCTTGCCCATTTTTCTATTTTGTTTTCTTCTTCTTACTGATAAGAATTCTTCACATACTATAGAAACGAATCCTTTACATATTATGAAGACTGACTCCAAGTCTATGGCTTGTCTTTTCATTTTAAAATGTCTTTAGGTACAGGAATCACTCTGTACTTTTAAGATATTTTCCTTAGAAGTCATCAACATATTGTCCTATTTCTCCTAAAAACTTTTGTTTTTTCATGTATTTTAGGGAGAGATACATACTTTTTTCCATATATATAACCAACTATTCTGTCACCTTTAATTGAATAACCCTTTCACCATTGAACTGTAAGACTGATTCTATCTTATGTGAAAAATGCATATAGCATGTAAGATGTCTGTTTCTGAGTTCTCTCATTTCTCTCAGTTCTGTCAATACCTCACTTTCTTAATCTGTAAGTCTTAATAACTGGAAAGATGAGTCCCTTCATTTACTATTATTTTCTAAAACTGCCTTATTTTTAGCTGTTTCCCATTTCACATAAATTTTAGAATCAGCTTGTCAAATTAGGAGGAGAAAAAAAACTTTTGGAATCTCATTGAAGCTGCATTGAATTATAGATTATTTTGGAGGAACACAGACTTCTTTATGATATTGAGTCTTCTTTTCCATCAACGTAATAGATCTCTCCACTTATTTACAATTCGTTTATGTCCTTCAATAAATGTTTCTAATTTCCTTTCATAAAAGTCTTATGAACTTTTGTTATAGATAGTCTTAGGAACTTTATGGCTTTCTTGATGTTATAAAATGGTGTTTTCTAAATTCCATTTTCTAATCATTTATTATTGCTGTACAGAAATGCAATCAGCAGGGTTGTAAAGGGTAGACTCAGGAGTCAGACCTCTGGGGTTCTAATCTTGCCTCTGCAGCTCCTAACAGTATAATTGTGGACAAATATTTAAATTATCAGTACTTCATTTTCCTCATCTATGAAAAAGTTTATGCCAGGTGTGGTGGCTCACGCCTGTAATCCCAGCACTTTGGGAGGCCAAGGTAGGCGGATCACGAGATCAGGAGTTCAAGACAAGCCTGGCCAACATGGTGAAACCCTATCTCTCCTAAAAATACAAAAATAAGCCAGGTGTGGTGGCGGGCGCCTGTAATCCCAGCTACTTGTGAGGCAGGTTCACTGCAACCTTTGAACCTGGAGGTGGAGGTTGCAGTGAACTGAGATCGTGCCACTGCACTCCAGTCTAGGCGACAAGAGCAAGATCAGGTCTCAAAAAAGAAAAACAAGGGGCCAGGCGTGGTGGCTCATGCCTGTAATCCCAGCACTCTGGGAGCCCAAGGCAGGCGGATCATGAGGTCAGGAGATTGAGACCATCCTGGCTAACATGGTGAAACCCTATCTCTACTAAAAACACAAAAAATTAACCGGGTGTGGGTGGGCCCTGTAGTCCCAGCTAACTGGGGAGGCTAGAGGCAGGAGAATGGCGTGAACCCGGGAGGCGGAGCTTGCAGTGAGCGAGATTGCGCCACTCACTCACAGCTGGGCGACTGAGTGAGACTCCATCTCCAAAAAAAAAAAAAAAAAAAAAAAAGTTAAAAAATAATGCTCAACAGCATTGTTGTGAGAATTAAATGAGTTAAAATTATAAAGCACTTAGTGCTAGACAGAAAAACTTAAAAAACGTGCTATTGTTGTTTTTGGATTATCTACCCTTTATTCAGCAACCTTGCTGAATCTTGTTATTATTTCTTAAAATTTGACTGTAGTATCATCTGGATTTATAAATCTGCAAATAATACGTATTTGATTCTTCCCATCCAATCCTTTTAATTCTTTTTGTCTAACTTCACTGGACCCTCAATAAATGTTTATTTTGTTCCTGACTTTAAAAATTCTTATTTCACCAATAAGAATAGAATTCACTTGGGTTTTTTGGGTAGAAACCTTAAATATAAAGAAATTACCTAGTCCTAATTGCCAAGATATATAAAAGGAACAAGTGTTGACCTTTATCAAATGATTTCTCTCCATCTATTAAGCTAATATTTTAGTTTACCTCCTTAAAAGTTGATATCAAAAAAACAGGTATATTAAATAAATTCTAATTATCTCCCAGCACAGTCTGTGTAAAACTTAAATGTGATAAGAGTTATCAGAATAACGAAATTTTATTCCTTTCCTCCCTTCTATATATCTAGTTCTAATTATCAAGATAATTTATTATTCATATTTCAATTCACTTTCTTTAGTTTATTTGGTAATATCCTATAATATCTAAATACATAGTTGTATATGTGGTAAAAACATGTAGTAAGCATAAAATGTTAGCAATCCTATCTGAAGATTTAAAAATACATCCTTGAACCAACGACCTAGTAACTGAAAGCTTTTACTGTTTTCCAGTAATAAGACTTATAGTCTAATTAAGGTCTTTCATCCAATCATGCCATTATTGGCTAAGGCATGTGCTAGTGAGAAAGTACCAGACCAAGAATGTGGAGATAGGGTTTTAATCCCGATTCTGCTGATAACTCACTGTAAGATTTTAGAAAAGGAAATTAAGCAGTTTAGACTTCAGATTAATAATATGAAAAATGAAAAGTTTAACCAGGCAATATGATTCTAGATTTTAATGAAAATACCTGAGAAATCATAAAGTACTCTGAGAATGTATGAAGTGTGAATAGCATACAAAGCTCTAAAATCTATGAAACATACTTTTAGTTTCAGGAAATTTATCAGGAGAAAAAAAGGACATTGTTTAAAACGTAACTGGAGAGCTCTGTTAAAAAAAACTTAGGCTCTCTAACTCATCTTGGAAAAAGGCTGGTATAAAATTTAAGATAAAAAATAACTGTTAAAGATTACTAAGCATATTAGGTTTAACACTTTTAAAATTAATTTTAATTATGTAGTTCCATGAATGCTTAGCCGTAATAAGGAGTCCGTACATAACTAATTTACATAACATGCTTATAACTGTTTCTTGGACTTGATGCTTGTACTATCTTTAATTGTTAAGGACATTCACAGTTGCTAGTCACGCCATAAGGTATATTGTTGTTTACTTCTTTATTTGCTTGCAAGTCCTTGATCAACAGTACCATGGTCACTTATAATACTCTTTTTATTAGAAAATGCCATATACTTTATAAAAATTATTTTTTGACATAGGTTTCAAGAGTTTACTGCAGTAAAAGAAAAATAAGGTAAATATTATCTGTAGGTTCTGAACTTCAGAAAACTTATAATCTATCAGGTTGATGCTCACAAAGCAAAATTCTCACTGTCTTTCTAGGAACCACTTTTTTAAAATCAGGAACGTAACAGTTTTTGAACCTTGGGCTTCATTTCCCACCCCTATCCCAAGTATATGTCAAAAATTTTTTTTAGATAAATTGAGTCTTGAATTTTAATGTACTGCAAAGCAATTGTGGAGTAAGAAAGTACAGAATCATTTTTGATCAATCTATCACAAACAATTTTGGAATAGGAAAAACCACAGTTCTTTAACTGATGTATACAACAGCTGCAAGAGCTGTCACAGAAAAGATATCTGGGGCCGGATCAGGAATTAAATGAAACAGTTTGCTGTCTGAACATTCCAACCTCAAAGGAATAAAACCAAGTATCTCAGAAATTCATATACATGCAAGGCTACATTTAAAATAGCACCACTAGTAATGGCTCTCAACTGAAAAATGGGAAAGCTACTAACAGTTACATAAGTCAAACAGGGTTCCACCTAATTATGAGAGAAAAGTGACCATTTTTAAAGGCATTATTGACTGGAATGCAAATGAATGACATTAAGGGATCTAGAAAATAAATCTGTAGTAGATTTTAGAAAAGAATCTTTTAGACACAGAAGAGGTAAAAACAATTCACTGAGAGAAAAGAGAGCAGAAAATGGGCCATAAACTGCTTCTTCAGAATATCAGCACAACTCATGTTGAATGGCATACCAACGGTTAACTAAAATATTGGGATATTTGAATAAAACTGTACCTCTTCTCTAAGGTTAAAGATGAAACCAAAGCAACACCACTATGCTGCTGCCCTTCCTAGAGGAGTACAAAAACTGTTACAAAACGGAACCTGCTCATGCTAGACCTTTAAAAATCATAGTTCCCTTGGGAAAATGGTCATATGGTTAAGATAAGACTATTATTATCTACATTATACACTGACTTTTCTAGAAGCTTCAGATTTCAGTTATAAATATCAAAGAAGGCACAAATTCAGGTTATGTTATTTTACCTTGATATAAATAAGCTACACCTTTTCCTGCTAAAAGTGATACTAATTTTATTTCAAAATTTAAATTACAAATTTAAAATAATAAATACGATTGGTTCTGTTTCCCAACTTGGTACAAAATCAAAGTAAGAAGTATTTTTAACTTGCTGACTTTACCAACTCAGTTATTATATAAGAGACTATGACTAATTTCATTTCTAAAAACAGAACAAAAGGAAGATTTGCATTTTACCAGAAGCAGGAGGAAAAAACATGAAGTGGATATAAATTCCTGACACTTAAAGTATTTTAACATTGGAATGGGATATTATATACAGAATATAGATTTTAAAACCTGCTAAGAAATTTTAAATTGTCTAGGCTCTTATTTTTCCAGCATGAACTAGTACTGTTTGATAAGAAGCTTAAAAGCTAGTACTATTTCAGGAGGACATGTTTGTGTATTCTTACAAAAATTTAATATAACAAACACATATTCCTAGGAATTCAGGTACATCAAAGGTAACAGGACTACCAAAACATAGATTAGTTCTAGAAATCAGAAAACTTAGAACTTTAATTTTAACGGTGTAAAAACTCTCTTTTGAGATAAAGTTTTGTCATATTAAAATGTAATCATACATACTTTAATGTCACATAGTTCTCTGCATTTTATTAAGCTATGAAGTTTGGTGTGAAACTCTGATACTATCATAGGTGGTTTTTGTTTTTGTGGGTTTTGTTTTGATTTGCAGGAAGTAGAGGGGAAAGGTTCTATATTTGGTGAGTATGGAACTGACAATGAGTTATTGTTAAAGAAATAGGCTTTGGAATCAGACCAAAGGGTTATAATTCAGTCCCTAATCACTTTCCAATTGCAAGATCTTGAGCAAATTACCTACTTAAGTCTCAATTCTTTCACTCACAATGGAAATGACCCTAACAACAGCTCTCACTAAGGTTACTATGATGCTTACATGAAATGTATGTGCCAAACGTTTAATTCTGTGTCAATAAATAGGAGCTATTATTACTACTACAATTTCTTGTTACATTCGATCTGAAAACTTTGAGAATCCCTGCGGTACAGGGCTAACCAGAAAACTGACTCAGCTTTCCAGAACATGGAATCTGGCTATCTATCCTGGATTCAGGACTGAGAACATGACATCACTTTCTAGTCCTTCCTCCTATAATTTTCTTAAATATAAACTTAACCTAAGACATTCTAGATTTCTGATATCTTCCACTAAATGCCATATAGCATTCTTCTTTTAAAAAAGAAATTGTAGTTCAAACCATTATTATATGAGTAGTAGATGCTTTTTTAAAAGCTGACTATGAAAAGAGCTCTAAATTCTGAAATTCCCCATTTATGGTTTTGAAAATTAAAATATTGGTATCATTTAAGCACTGGAAAGAAAAATGTTCAACCTCTGTTAAGAAGCTGAACATACTAATCAGCCCTATTAAGGGCTGATTTGTGATTCAGAGAAAATTCTGGTCTCCATGCTATTTTAATGAAAGGCATTTATTACTGAGGTCTAAAGAAACACCATATACATATGGAATACCATCTTAGTGGTAAAATCTCTGAGATTTAACACAAAATATTTTATGGATGGAGATGGTTATCCTTTCCAATACCAATACCAATGAAGGGGGGAAGCACCATACTTGAAGGGAAAAGGCCAGAAAGCTTACTTCCTTATGCAAACTTAAGGAGCCTCTTTATACAGTCTACCAAATTATTTTAAGTGTATTAGCACTGGCCATTTTCATTAATCAATAATTGAAATATTATTAACCCACCAGGAAAAAAATTAAAATATGATATAAGCTGGCAGCTTAAGAAATAAAGGCAGGTTCTTTTAATCATAAAAATTTTTGTTATATTAACCTAATGTATAGAAAACAAGAAATAAGCTAATTGGAAATAAGAGAAAAAAAGATATTTCTTGAAACCGACTGGGAAAATAACCATCTGTGTTGTACAATCAGCAAAACCTACTTCAAAAAGTAATCACCTCTCTACAAACATGACAAATACTAATGCTCAATTGCTGAATTTCTAAATAATTAATTAACCATTCACCTAAGAGCAACCAAGGTAGCATGTGCCCATATATAATCTAAAATAGTTTCAATGAAAATTCTGAAGATTGTTTGAGTCAAATATTCAAATGACTGATTGAGATCAGCTTACCTCTTGTGGTACAAGTTTTAAGATCAATACTTAAAATTATTCCAAATGACTATATTTAGCAGTAGATTCATCAGGATACAACAGCTCTGCATTCCGTACATGAGCGTAGAAAATAAATCATAATCACACTGGTTCCAACCTCACCACCACAGGTTAACTCCAAGTGAGGTCCCACATCACTGCCAGGTTCCAGCTGTTTTCAGGACCCCCTGCAGCAGCACTCTTCTTGGCCCTGTTTTCATCCAGTCGGTGGAGCCCAATAAGCCAGCAAGTGTGTGGGAGAGCTCTGCCTCCAGGAGCTTAATCCTCCTCTCTCAGCACATACTGCTTTGCAACACCACAGAAACGCCCCAGCCTAAACTCACACTTGCAGAACAGGCTTCACCAGAAGAGCTCCACCCATCAACCCCACACAGGTGAGCATTTCCTGCTCAGAAAACACCATATGAAATTGATATTAAATTGTCTTTTCTCTTTTAAAAAGTTAATTGCTTGTCAGTTGTTTGCTAAGTAGGTGGGAGACAGTGTATCCAATAAAAATGATGGCACTTTAGGCTCCTTTAAAATAAGAAAAGTAATTGATCAAGTAGGAAGTACTGCCAGTAAAAGGCTGAATCACTAAAACAACAGGATAGGCTGAGAAAACAAATCTTTTAATATCTTTGCTGATACTGAGCTAAGATTGTTATTCCACTAACACATTTTTTTAATTATCAACTTACACAGTCTCTGTGTGAAAAATTCTAAGACAATCTCTTATGCAATTATTAGGGAAAAAAATAAAAAAGGTTTCTTCAGAATGGGAAATCCAGAATTAAACAAGTTCTCCCAAGTATAACCTTCTCCTTCATACACTACACAGATGTCAAATATGTAACTCTCCTTCACCCATGGAGTACCAAGGCACTTACTTTCCTCTACCAGAGACATTCATTAGCAAAACTGAAAATCTTTGGCAACTATTATCAAAGCGGCATTCAATCTCAATTTGTGACTTTTTAAAGCTTTAAAGATTATTGTTAGTTATTTGCAAAATACAATATAAATACTGAGATTCAATACTTCTACTAAATAATAATACTGAACTGTGTTAACCCAATTATTTATTTATTGAAGAAACAAATTAATCGGAAAATATTTACATATTTTCTGTTCCAATGACTTTTTACTAATATTAACGTAAATTCTACTCTCAGGTATTTTTTAATTTACAAAATAGCATTATAGCACTTATGTGCCACACAATTCTAGGTATTTAAAAACATTATTTATCCTAATCTAATGAAGGCAGTTCTATTATTAATAGTCTTAAGAGACTAAGGCAGAGAGATTAATAAGCAATTTGCCAAGGTCCCATAATAGCAACTGGCAAGAGACGAGATACCTATCCAGCGAGGATTCATCATGCACCATACCAAAATCTTCTGCTGTCGATTGAATTTATTCTTTCCTTCCTCTTTGAACATAGTTTTGAGCATAGAATTGTTGATAAATGGTAGTCCACAACAAAAAAATAAATTTATGTGATTTTAAAATAAGAAAGACCATAGAGAATTCCAATATACAAGAGCAAAACATGTTCATCTTTACCAATGGAACATCTGTGGATTTACAAATGTAGCTGAATAGGAAATAAGGCTCTTAAAATTTACTCCTATCGGAGTAGGCAAAGCCACTCTTCTTTAATTTTAAATGAATAACATCCCTCCCTCCCAACCTCTTCCTTACTACTAAAGACAGCAAGGGAGGGCAAGGGAAAGACAAAAGAGAGAGAGGAAGAAAAGAGAGAAAGAAGAGAAGGAGGGATGAAGGAAGAGAGTGATAAAAAAGAAAGTACATATTTTTACTGTAGAAAAGCCATTTGGGAATACTTAGAACAATCCGTAAGCCCCATATATTACTCAACATATAAACATCCATGTTTATATGTGTTATGTAATATATATGTTAATATATATTATATATAAAATGTTATTTAAGTAATATATGCTATATATTACTTAACATATAAACATTGATAGGAATAACTGTATTCCACAATTATTGGCCTGTGTGTGGGAGATTTACATAATTAATGACAATAATTCTCATCTGAAACCCAAAAAGCTGTACTCTAATGCCATATAAAAATACATGGTAAGAAAACGAGTGCTGCCAAAGCTGGAGAATTTGGAGTAAGGTCTGCATCTAGTTAACAGTATTGTGACCATGTTGTTTTCCGGTTCTGATAATGTACTACCATATAGTTACGTTCCAACTGGGAGAAATTGAGTGATGAGTCCAGGGGATCTCTGTACTATTTCTGCAACTTCCTCTGAGATCAATTATTTCAAAATAAAAGAGAGGTCACTTGTTTTTCTCTCATATTTAACAAAATGTTTGGTGGCTATCCCCCTATGTTGGACTAGGATGTATCTTTGTGTGGGTGGCAGAGGCAACAAGAGAATACACTGGAAAGGCAATGGCTTCATTCTAATCATTCTATCATAAAAACTGCCTGAATGGGGCCAGGCGCAGTGGCTCACATTTGTAATCCCAGCACTTTGGGAGGCCAAGGCGGGCGGATCACAAGGTCAGGCGTTTGAGACCAGCCTGGCCAATATGGTGAAACCCTGTCTCTACTAAAAATAAAAAATTAGCCAGGTGTGGTGGCACATGCCTGTAAACTCAGCTACTCGGGAGGCTGAGGCAGGAGAATTGCTTGAACCTGGGAGGTGGAGGTTGCAGTGAGCCAAGTTGTGACACTGCACTCCAGCCTGGGTGACAGAGCAAGATTCCACCTTAAGAAAAAAAGAAAAAGAAAAAGAAAAAAAAAAATTACCTGAATGATTCAATTCCTTCACAGTATGTCTGCAAATTCTGCCAGCTCCATGGCCAAAATATATCCAGAAGCAGATCACTTCTCATCACTTACACAGCTACCATACTGGTCTAAGTCACCATCATCTCTCACCTGGCTCATTTCAACAGCCACTGCCAGCCCCTCTTCTTCTACCTATCTCTGCCTTTCCTCTTAACACAGCAAGCAAAGTGATCCTTTTAACAAGATAAATCAAACCAAGCAAAAACTGCTCAATGTCTCCACTGCCCAATTAATTCTAAATAAAAGCCAAAACCCCTACAGTGGCACCCAACCCCCAGAGAAGATCTGATCCCTCTCCCCTCTTGACCTCATCTCATCTCTTTACCCACTGCTCTAGCCAATGTGGTCTTCCTCCTGACCATTTACCAAGTGTGACACACATTCAGCTCGGTATCATTACACTTGCTGTTCCATCTTTGGAAAGCTCTTCCTCTGGATACATGCAGATCTCCCCTCCTCATCTCCTTCAGGTCTTTGTTCAAAAGGAGGCTTCTAATGAGCCATTCTAGGACTACCCTTCCCTCCCTTGAAAATTATAACCCCACCTAAGCCACATCCCAGCATTCCTAGTCTTGGCATTCCTTTCTCAGCTTTATTTCTCTTCATAGCCCTTATTTATCATACTATATTGTTTGTTTATTTATTTACTTCTCCCCTTCTTGTCACACATGAATACAAACACCAAAATGGTGGAATTTCTGTCTGGTGTGTTCATGTTTTAGCCATAGCACTTAGTATGCACTCAATAAATTCTTGATCAATGAATGAATGAATATTGGAAATGGTCAAAAGTGGAAAAGCCTCTTTACTTAGGGCAAGAAAAAGACCGATTGGGGGCTACTCCCAGCACTGACTAAAGGGCATATGGGTTTAGGAAACATTTTTGGTGACTATATTGAAAACTGTTCATGCTTATAATTATCAATCAAGAACTGTTTTGGAGCATCCATATCAAAGATGCAAATTGCTATAAAATACATCTGCCAACAAACAAAACCATGTAGTGGGGAAAAAAGACACACAGAAAGTGAAGTATCAAACTCAAAACTTTTTTGAGAGAAACGAATGTACACTCAGGTGAGCTGAATGCAAATTCAGGTTTGTCAAAGAGTGGCCTAGGGAACCTTCACACACACAAAATGGTAAGTCAGTCACAGGTGAGGGGAGGGGGAAGCCCAGAGTATCTTGGGAGGAGAGTAAGGAAACATGTTAGTGAAGCTGAATGTAGGTAAGAAATGGGGGTGTGTGTGTGGGGGGGAAAGGCTAAAAAGATAAGTTAGTTCCACTATTTGTGAAACACCTTAAATTCTACACTAAAAATTTTCTACCTAATTCTGGCATAGAGGGAGAAATTCACCCAAATTTTCTGAAGATAAGAGTTACATGATGAAAGCTGTACTCTAAAATTTTAATTTGATAAATACCAGGATGGATTAATTCAACAGGCATTAGTTGTGTAACCACTATACACACTGCCTGGGGAGGAGATGAAGATGAATGACATGTTTGTCACTTATGAAGAAAGCACAGTTTAGTGAATATGTGAAATAACTGCTATTAAATTTGCACTAGTGGTGGAGAGGAGATGGGATTAGGGAGAGGTGGGTCAGGGAAACTTTCACGGAAGAAGCGGATTCTGGCCTGAGTCTTGAAATATAAGGAGGATTTCAACTGGCCAAAATGGGGAAGGCATTTCAGGGTGTAGGAACAGAAGGAGCAAAGTGAAAGCTATGAAGCCACGTGCCATGTTCAGAAAACACAAGGAGATTCCAGTCAAGTACACAGGGAGAAATACTAGACTAAGAAAATTGAAAAGAATGACTGGGAATGCTACAATATAATACAGTTTGGGGATATGTTTTATGCATAGTGAGGAAAAATTAAAATATTTTTTTAAATTAAAGTGGCATTAGGAAGGATGATGACTGAAAACAAAATTAGCAAATTAAGTAGGTTCCTGTAAGCAATTCTCTTTAACCTCAATTTAGCCCATCTTTTGCCCTAATTTCTGTTCTGTTTATACAGGCCTTATAAAAATGCAAACACATTTTATTTATTCCTACTGTAATAAAAGCAAAAGGAATTAAATTTTTGTTTTGACAGAGAGAACAAAAATCTTTATGTCTATTCAATGTTCTACAGTGGGCAGAATTCTGGGTTTTGAATTAACTAATTGCACACAAGTTAGTTAACCCACGTCAAGTGCATGGCAGAGGGCCTGGCACACAGGACTATGTAAGTGCTGGCTGTGATTACTATTAGGTATCAGGAGATTTCAGTAAATCCTAGTTGTGAAGCCTCAGGCAAGTGTCTTAAGCTTCCAGTTGCTCCATTTGTTAAAAAGGGGTAGGAAGGGGAGGGATGGAAATACATTCCCTATCCCTAGCAAGCTCACAGGGTTGTGACCAGATTAATGACCCATTTAAACAATGGAAATGTAAGTATTCATAAACCCTAAAGCACTTTATAAATACATGGTATTATAAATTTTCTGTTTTCCCCTGATACAGAGTGAGAAAATATTATCTTGATCTATTCTTTGGAATGTATGTGGGGAGAAAGCTTCCCAAGACACTGTAGCAGTTTAGTACTCCTTTGATTCTCACATCAGTGCTTCTAAAGGTAGGGATTTTAACAATCTGATTCTTAACACATGTAAGCATTTGTTCAATGGGAAGCATATTCAGTGCAATACTCCAAAGAGAGTAAGTAAAAACCTGGACCTCTTTTAGTTGATATATAAATGTGTGGTCACTTCTTACTAAAGTGACATGCAAAGAAACCTGACTACAAAAGAGCAAAAAGTGTTGGAAACTGAAACAAGAAAGAAAATAGAAACAATCCAGGAGCAAGCAAGTCAAAATTTAAAATAAGACAACTGGAATTAGGTAATACCGAAAGTAAAATAACATAAAAAGCAACATACTAGAGGACTGGTTTCCTGAAACACTACCACAAATAAAAGCCCGGCTGGTCCAAAGGTACTGAGTTATCTCAATTGACTGTACCCACGTCAGTTACAGATCTATTTCCCTGTTCTACTCTTTTCTGTCTTCTCACATATGCTCTTAACTAGTCTTGCAGAAAAAAAGTCTCACCTTTAATGTATATCTGTTAACTGAAAAAAAGTTGTCTTCAAAAAAAACAGAAATTTGTGATGCAAACTCCTTCACCCACCATGGTTCTGTGAAAACTACTGTAACGAATTTGTTTCAGTCATGCACTGTGATAGTTTAGATATTTGTCCCCACCCAAATCTCATGTTCAATCGTAATCCCCAATGCTGGAGGTGGGGCCTAGTGGGAGGTGTTTTGGTCATGGGGGCAGATCCCTCATGGCTTGGAGCTGTCCTTGCATAGTGAATACTTGTGAGATCTGGTTGTGTAAGTATGTGGCACTCTCTGCCACTCTCTCTAGCTCCTACTCCCGCCACGTGAGGTGCCGGTTCCCACTTCGCTTTACACCATAATTAAAAGCTCCCTGAGGCCTTCCCAGAAGCTGAGCAGATGCCAGTGTCATGCTTCCTGTACAGCCTGCAGAACTGTGAGCCAATTAAATCTCTTTTCTTTATAAATTACCCAATCTCAGGTATTTCTTTACAGCAACGCTAGAACAGACTAACACAACTGTGATATCTTGGCATGTAGATTTATATCAAATAAATAGTATCTTAAATAAGTATCTATATAAATTAAGCATAGTTTCTGATACTCATGAATTTAAATAACATAGTAAATAAACATAAATCAGTAAATAACAGTTGACATTCATTAAGCATCCAGGGGTCTTAAGTACCTTATCCCTCATCTTTGAAATAATAATCTTGCCTCACTTTTTAGATATGGAAATTGAAAATCAGAGAAGCCAAATGATGTATACGCAGACAGTAAAATGTGGCACAGGGATTGAACCCAAGGTTGCCTGAGGTTTTGTCCCTTTAACCCTGATGCTTTTCACACAGGTAAATAAACATCTGCATTAAATCTAGTGTCGCTAGTGTCCATTTTATGGGGTAGATGCATTAAGAAGAATCCTGGAAATTACCTATTTGGGCAGGGTACAGTTAACAGGAGATTACAATCTATTTCTTCATATTCTACAAAATAATGCATGCTCATTGTGATACAGGCTGGAGAAAGGGAAACAATGGGTAGAAGAGGGTGGTCCCTGGCAAGGGTCACACCCTCAAGCCTGGACCTATGACCCAAAGCGAGAACATGCATTCCTGTTTCCCACCCCCACAATTGTTGCCTTTTCCAAAACCACCTTGGCCTGCCCCGCCCCCCCATCCTGTGCCCGTAGAAACCCCAGGCCCTACCAGCAGAGCGGCAGAACGGCAGAGAAGGAAAGAAGCAGCCAGATGTTTGAGAGAAGCAGCCTGACTTAAGAGGGATGGTTTGACGGCAGGACTTCGGAGGAGAGTTCAGCTGGGCACAGCCGAACTCCAGGGGAAGACCCCTTTCCACTCCATCCCCTTTCCAGCTCCCCATCCCTCTGAGAGCCACTTCTACCACTCAATAAAATTCTCCACATTCACCACCACCCTTCAATTCATTTGTGCGTCCTGATTCTTCCTGGACCCCAGACAAGGACTTGGATACAGGTACAACAGGCTGTCACACTGACCCTCCACTGAGTTGTTTAACATTTAAGCCACCCATGGACGGCAAAGCTAAAAGAGCACACTGTAACACATGCCCTCTGGGGCTCCAGGAGTCATGGGTAACCTCCAGATGCTGCCGTGGGCCTGCACAGAGTTCTGCTTCTACCAGTTGCCCAGAAGTGCTCATCCTGGCCTCTGCACCCACTCACCTGCATGCTCCTCCTGACCTGTGAGTCCTGAGAAGGGGCCAAGGGAATGATCCCATTTTAATTATTAAAAAATGGAAACAGGGCCGGGCGCGGTGGTCAAGCCTGTAATCCCAGCACTTTGGTAGGCCCGGACGGGCTGACTCACGAGGTCAGGAGATCAGACCATCCTGGCCTACATGGTGAAACCCCGTCTCTACCAGAAATACAAAAAATAGCGGGCGACCTTGAGCGGGCGCCTGGTAGTCCCAGCTATCGGGAGGGCTGGGGCAGCAGAGAATGGGCGTGAATCCGCGGAGGCGGACGCTTGCAGTGAGCTGAGGGTCCGGCCACTGCACCTCCAGCCTGGGCGACAAGGCCGAGACTCCTGTCTCAAAAAAAATAAAATTAAAAAAATAAAAAAAAAAATTAAAAACAATACAGGAGGCAAATGGAGAAAAAATGAAATGTTTCTGTCTCCATAATCCCATTCCCCTTTCGAGTTACGTACGTAGCCTTCTAGATCCTCCTTCTATGAATTTACAATGGGATTTTACTGTTTTGTAATTTGCCTTTTCATTTAACAATGTATCAGAGAAAAAAATCCCCTGGTTTACTACGTAGGCTTATACTTACTTTGTGGTGGTTGCAAAGTATTTTACAGTACAAAAGTACCAAAAGTATTTTTTGAAAATACGATTTCCAACATTTATGTATTAAAGCAATGCTGCAAGGAATATTCATCTGGATGGGTGAAATCTTTTTTAAAATGCAAAGTGACCAATTCAAAAGAGCAAGAGACTTAAATAGGCATTAATACAAAGAAAATAGACAATGGGCAATAAGCACACAAAAAGATGCTCAACATCATGACATTTTTGTATAATTCCCACCTGGATCAACAGAACATTACCAGTACTCCAGAATCCTCTCTCCTGCCCATCCCAATCATTGACCTCCTCTTTCCTCCCCAAAGGTAGCTGCTATCCTAATTTCTAATACCACAGAGCAGTCTTGAACTCTTAGGATTTTGAACTCTGTGAATGTATACATGAAACTTTACAGTGTAAGTGGGTACATCAGGACTTCTAATACTATTTTTTGTGAGATTCAATCATGTTGTTGCAAATAGTTTCAACTCATTCATTTTTACTGGTGTAGAGGAATTTATTTTACATACCTTCATTTATTCATTCCACCATGTATACACCCATAAGTTTTGCCAGTTTTTAACAAATGGAAATAAAACTGCTATCAACATTTCTATGCATGTGTCTTCGTCTGTGTACATGAATCTCTATATACATCTAAAAGTGGAACTGCTGGGTTACAGCTGTGTACCAACTGCAATAGATAATGCCAATGATTGTCCCAAATTAATATTCCCATCATCAGCATATGAGAATTCCTATTAATATATATCTTTGCCAGACTCAGACATTGTTGCCCTTAAATTTTAACTATTCTGGTTAAGTATGTAACAAAGAGTCAATAAGGCTTTGATCTGCCTTTTCCTAAAGATTCTCTACAAGCCCTTTGTCAGATACACATTCTGCAAATACCTTCACACTGTGATTTGCCCTTTCACTATCTTAATGGCATATTATGATAAAAGTTATTGCTTTAAATTGTTTAATTATTAAGCTTTTCAGTTATAATTAATACTATGTCTAAGCCAAGGTCATAAAGATATTCTATAGTATTATCTTCTAAAGTTTCATTGTTTCCTCTTTCACATACAGATTTGTAATTCTCCTGGAATGGATTTTTGTGTATGGGGTTAAATAAAGATCATGAGGCTTCTTTTTCTTTATATTCAAATGTCCAGTTGACTCAGTACTTTTTATTGAAATGACTGTTCTTTTGAAACTGCCCTCCAATGCCACCTTTGTCATAAATCAAGTATCTATATAGACACAGGTTTGTTTCTGGACTCTATTCTGTTCCACTGATCTATTGGTCTACCTGTACATCTATATCAATGTCTTAATGAGTAAAGCTTTCACAATATATCTTGACACTACAGTAAGTTTCCCACTTTTCTGTTCTTCTAAATTGTCTTGGGTATTCTTGGCTCTGTATTTCCACATACCTTTTAGAATCAGTCATCAATTTCTACAAAGATTCCAACTCAAAGCTTGGGGCATTTTTCAGCAACTCTGTCTTGATGGGTTCTGCCCTCCAATTTTTGTTCCCCTTGCACTGTGGCGACCTCCTCTACTCCATCAGCAGATATCCTAGGGGAATAATGTCTCTATATGCAGGGGTCACCCTTCAGATTTCCTTCTGTTTCACCTTAGCACAACAACTGCTTACAGTTTTATGAACTCTCTAATGCTTCAAAGATATTTTTTATACCTCTGTCAAAAATTTTTAACTGTCCTCAGAGGTAAGGTTGTCTAAATCACTAGTCTTTTATTTCCAGAAGTTAATGCCTCAGAAATCTCTGCTGGCTTTTCTTCACTGTTCTCCATTTCTCCCACTCTTTCCCTCTTCTCTCTTCTATCCTCCACCCCTCTTCTTTCTTTTTTTCTGGTGGAAAAGGTAGATGATGTAAAAGATGGGGAATTCCAGCATAGCAATTATTGTAAAAAGACCACCTAGTTTTATTCGAGAAAAGAAAAATGTGAGAATTGAAGAATGTGTTAGGTGGGCTTAAGAGAAGACTGACTACACATAGCAGAGTGAAGAATCACTGAACTTGATGGTGGGACAATAGAAAGTATCCAAACTGAAAACAAAAAAAAAGAGAGACAAAGAAAACAGGAGATCACGCCAAGGCACTCCAGACTGGGAGACAGAGCGAGACTGTCTGGAAAAAAAAAAAAAAAAAGAAAGAAAGAAAAGAAAAAGAAAACAGAGTAAAAAAAAAAAAAGAAAAAAGAAAGAACAGAGTCCGAGATCTGTGAGACAACATCAAATAATGTAACTGGTAAGTAAAGGAGAGGAGAAAGAGAATTGGGAAAAATAAATATCTGAAGAGAGAATAGCTATGACATAAAGCCTTTAAGAAAAGTGTTAGTACACAGCTCCTCAGTGACTTGCAAGCAAAACAAACACAAAGAAAACATGTGCTTCCCCTTCCACCTTTCCCCACCGAGACCTCATCTTCCACTGTATCATGCCCTATGGTGATTGAACGAAATGACAATTTCTTACAGATAAGCTTCCACCTTTTTTGTTTCCTCTTCTCTCTCTCTCTCAAACTCTTACCTTCTTTTTCCTAAGGTACCATGGATACTTTCTATCTTGGTCAGGATATGGTGATTAATTTTATTTCTGTATATACAAATAATTGAACATATTAAGAAATAACATTTAATAACAGATTCAAAGAGAATATTTTTCCTATGTTACCCTTGTTGTGTAATAGTATAGGGAACTTTAAATTTTCAGTCTCAAACTATAGCTGTATCTTTCAGATTTGGCATCTAACAGTGACAGATGGCAATGTTAAAAATAAATAGAACATTCAAGTTGTTTATACCGTAGGCAAAGACAGTTTTAAAGTGTGAAACAAGCCCAAGGCTGACAGAATTCACATTATCCTTTTCAAAATGTATTAAGAATGCACATTTTGGCTGGGCACAGTGGCTCATGCCTGCAATCCCAGCACTTTGGGAAGCCAAGGCAGGCAGATCACCCGAGGTCAGGAGTTCGAGACCAGCTGGTCCACATGATGAAACCTCACCTCTACTAAAAATACAAAAATTGGCAGGGCGTGGCGGCATGTGCCTATAATCCCAGCTACTCAGGAGGCAGAGGCAAGAGAATTGCTTGAACCTGGGAGGCGGAGGTTGCAGTAAGCCGAGATCACGCCATCACACTCCAGCCTGGGTGACAGAGCAAGACTCCGTCAAGAAAAGAA
>NW_016805082.1:1575831-1599275 GCF_001698545.2 Rhinopithecus bieti | reverse complement strand
AAAAAAAAAAAAAAAAAAAAAAAAAGCACATTTCCTTATGCTAACTCTGCAACGCTGCTCACAAAAGACAAAATATTAGCTTTTGAAGGTATACAAGGTTTTTCTTGGTGATTCTTAATTTAGAAATAACAATGCTATGCAGGTCTACAAATACAAACCTGTTTTCCAGAGCTATCAATAACTGATTAACTTTCCCAACACTAACTTTCTGGAGGCTATCCCTACTTGAAGTGTCACTTCTCCATTCAAAACACGAGAATGGGCCGGGTGCGGTGGCTCACGCCTTTGGTAGCACTTTGGGAGGCTGAGGTGGGTGGATCACCTGAGGCCGGGAGTTTCAGACCAGCCTGACCAACATGGAGAAAACCCATTTCTACTAAAAATACAAAAAATGAGCCGGCATGGTGGCGTATGCCTGTAATCCCAGCTACTGGGGAGGCTGAGGCAGGAGAATCGCTTGAACCCGGGAGGTGGAGGTTGCAGTGAGCTGAGATCGCGCCATTGCACTCCAGCCTGGGCAACAAGAGCGAAACTCTGTCTCAAAAAAAGAAAAAAAGAGAAAGAGAAAGCACTTGATTGATAGTTTATTTTAATGCCAATATTAGGCTAAGCTTTAAAAATTCAGTTTATACTACATCTGAGTCAATACTATCAAAGTTGAGACGTAACAACTAAAATAAGTTAAGCTTACACCACAGAAAGATGGATAAAAATAATGTGCAGGAAATTAAATGTTTGATGCTGAATTTTAGTAACTTCAAAATAATGACCATAAAAACCCATGATAATCTCAATAGATGAATAAAAGCCTTCAGAAAAATTCCTACACCCTATTTATAAACACTTAACACACAAGAAACAGAAGGGAACTTTCTCAACCCTGATAAAGGACATCTATGAAACTCCCACAGCTAATACCCTACTTAATGGTAAAAGACTAGATGTACTCTCCTAAGATCAGGAACAAGACACGGATGCTTGCACTTGAGATTTATATTTAATATTGTATTAGAGGTTCTCACAAGGACCACTGGGCAAGAATAATAAAAAGACATCCAGATTGGAAGGGAAGAAGTAAAAAGTTCCTACTGTAGATGCCATAATCTTGTATATAGAAAATCCCAAGGAATCCACTACGAACTATTAGAACTAATAAACAGTTCAACAAGCCTTCAAAATACAACATCCACATACAAAAATTATATTCCTATGGACTTGCCATAAAGAATAAGAAAATGAAATGTTAAAATTCCCAGTACAATAGCATTAAAAAGAATTGAACATATTTATAAAGAAACTCAACAAAAGATATATAAAACTTATACTCTGAAAACTACAAAATATTGAAGCAAATTAAAGAATGTCTAAACTGACTGGGCCTAGTGGCTCATGCCTATAATCCCAGCACTTTTGGAGGCTCATGCAGGAGGATCACTTAAGGCCAGGAGTTCAGGACCAGCCTAGGCAACACAGTGAGACATTGCTACAAAAAAACTAAAAAATTAGCCTGGCACAGTGGCACATGCCTATAGTCCTAGCTACTCAGGAGGCTAAGGTGGAAAGATGCATTGAGCCCAGGAGTTTGAGGAGCTGTGAACTATGATCACACCATGGCACTCCAGCCTGGGCAACAAAGCAAGACACTGTCTCTAAAGAAAAAAATTAAAAATACAAAAGAATATCTAAATAAATAGAAAAACATCCTATGTTCAGGGATTAGAAGACTTAATATTGTTAATAATATCCCAAGTTGATCTACAGGTTCAATATACTCTCTATCAGAATCCCATTCTACTCTGTAGAAACTGATAAGCTGATTCTAAAGCCATATGGAATGCAAGGGGCTCAGAAAAACCAAATCAACCCTTAAAAAGAAGAAAAAAGTAGGAAGACTTATACTTCCCCACTGCAAAACTTACTACAAAACAACAGTAATCAAAACAGGGTAGTACTGGCATAAGAAAAGACATATAGAGGCTGGGCGTGGTAGCTCACGCCTGTAATCCCAGTACTTTGGGAGGCTGAGGTGGGCGGATCACGAGGTCAGGAGTTCAAGATCACCCTGGCCAACATGATGAAACCCCGTCTCTACCAAAAATATAAAAATTATCTGGGTGTGGTGGCACACACCTGTAATCCCAGCTACTCAGGAGACTGAGGCAGGAGAATTGATTGAACTCAGGAGGTGGAGGTTGCAGTGAGCTGAGATGGCACCACTGCACTCCAACCTGGGTGACAGAGTGAGACTCTGCCTCAAAAAAACAAACAAAAAAAGGCACATACATCATTGGAAGAGAACTGGAAGTCCAGGAATAAACCTAGGGTCAATTGTGTCTAGGGTCAATTGATTTTTCCAAGGATATCAAGATAATACAACAGGAAAGAAATAATCTTTTCAACAAACAGTGCTAGAACAATTGGATAACCTCATGAAGTTGGACCCCTGCCTCACCACCATACACAGAAATTAACTTTAAAAAAATGGGTTATAGACTAATATGTAACATCTAAAACTATAAACCTCTCAGAAGAAAACACAGGAGTAAATCATGACTGTGGATTAGCCAAAGCCTTCTTAAATAAGGAACCAAAAGCATAAATGACAAAAGAAACATCAGAAGTAAAAACTTGTGCGCATCAATGGATACTACCAAAGAAAGTGAAAGACAAACCACAAAACAGGTGAAAATATTTGCAAATCATTATCATCTGGTAAATAATTTGTATCTAGAATATATGAGCAACATTTACAACTCAGTAACAAAAACACACATAACCCAGTTAAAAACTGGGCAAAAGCGGGAGGTTGAGGTGGGAGGATCACTTGAAACCAGGAGTTTGAGACTAATCTGGGCAACAAAGCAAGACCTTGTCTCTACAAAAAATTTAGAAATAAGCTGGGCACAGTGGTGTGCACCTGTAATGTCAGTCATTCGGGAGGCTAAGTCAGAAGGATCATTTGAGGCCAGGAGTTGAGGGCTGAAGTGAGCTACGATCACAACGTTGCACTGCAGCCTGTGGTGACAGAGAAAGACCCTGTCTCGTAAAAAAAAAAAAAAAAAAAAAAAAAGAAAAGAAAAGAAAAAGGTAAAAGAAAAAAATAATAAGCAAAGGATATGAATATATACCCTCCAAAGAAGATGAACACATAGCCAATAAAGACATATAAAATGGCTAAACATTATTAGCCAAAAGCAAAATGCAAGTCAAATCCACAGTGAGATACTACTTCACAACTAAGAAGGTAATAATCAAAAAAATCCAAATAAAAACAAGTATTGACAAGGATATGAAACAACTGGAAGTCTCATACACTGCTGGTGGAACTGTAAAATGGTACAGCTACACCAATGGTGCAGGTGGCAGTTCTTCAAAGGTTAAACATAGTTACCATATGACCCAGCAATTCCACACCTGGACATACACCCAAGAGAAATCAAAACACATCCACATATAATATTGTACATGAATATTCAGAGTAGCCAAAAATGGAAACAACTCCAAATGAATAAACAAATAAAATGTGGTGTATGCATACAATGAAATGTTATCCAGCCATTAAAAAAGAAGGAATTAAAACAGAAGTACTGATACATGCTACTGTACAGGTGAATCTTGAAAACACTATGCTAAGTAAAAGAAGCCCATCACGAAAGACCACACACTATATGATTCCATTTATACAAAATGTCCAGAATAGGGAAATCAATAAAGACAAAAAGTAGACAAGTGGTCATTTAGGGCTGGGAGTAGTATGCAGGGAGCACTGTCTATTAATGGATATGGGATTTCTTTATGAAGTGATGAAGGTGTTCTAAAATTAACTGTAGTGATGGCTGTACAACTCTGTTACACAATTTAAAGGGTAAATTGCACGATATGTGAATTTTATCTCAATAAAGCTGAGTTTTCAAAAAGTTAAGTTTAAAATAATGCCGTATTTTTAAAAAGAATGAAATCTACAGTTACTAATGAAGATTTACCGAACAAGTACCCACTTAGGAGTTTTTTAAAAAAGTTTACCCAAGAAGGATAAAATTGCTTTGAAAAGAACTGAGAATCCTGACTCAAGCAGAACTGCAGAAAACCCTGTTTTGAAGCATTTTCTCTACTGAGCAATAAAGTCAGTCTAAAATAAACAAATTCCAATGAGAGAAATGGGAACAATGACTCCCTAGTCTCCTATGAAGAAATAAACTTTGAAAGGTATTATTAGCCTTTACTTAAATACTATTACAAAGATTGTTTGATGTAGCTTTGGGAGCCAAGTGGGAAAATAACAAAAGGATAAAGAATAACTTCTTTTTTTTTTTTTTTCATTTCCCTCTTAACTACTTACATACAGGTCCTAAAACTAGAAAAATATACTGAAGGAAACCAGTTCAAATAAATTCTGAGGCCCAGAAATTTTTTCCTTCTCACTTTATTGGGGAGTGAAAAGGACAGAGAAATGTTTAATATAGCTAGGAAATATAAAGTTGGATGACTCCCTCTTCTCTCTTCTCTCCAAAATGTTTTAGACTTTGTTTGTATTTTTTTTAAATTGACATCATCAAAAAGTTCCAGACGAGGCATTCTGTTGAATCTTCCCAAAATTAAATCACCTCAATAAATACCAAAATTCCCATTTTCTTGATTTTTATCCCCTTCAACAATGCTTTATTTGTAATATATTCTACATATTTATGTAGCACTGTAAGTATACTATATAAGCAATAAGAAATGCTTTTTAAAATAGTTTTGATGTTCATATGCCCTTTTAAAATATACTTACTTTTCATTTATCAATTTCCAGTTAAGCCTACAATTTCTGTTAGTTCTTTAAACCTATTTTTTTATCATTTTATTCATTAATAAGTTACACTGCTATTATGCAACTATAAAAGTCAATAATGACAAAGCTTAATGGAGCACACAGCTCTTTAAAATTGCCTAAAAATTTGAATGAATGTAAACCTTTTCAAAATAATCAACAGAGAAATAAGAATACATTTAAAAATCAAAATCATATAAAATTAAGAATGTAGTATTATGTCAATAAATGCAAAAATAGCAAAACAAGCTGAATACTTGACTGACAGAAAATCTGTGTCTTCAAGCAGTTTATAAAATAACTACACTAGTGAAAAAAATGTACTCACCTGGTTTTGGCACTGAGTTGGTCACTGACTGGGGAACTTTTTGGTTAATTAACTCAACACAGTGTCCAGGAAAGAGTCCCACCTGATGAAAAGCAACAAAGAAAGGATTCTAAACCAGCAAACAGACCAATACGTGAACACTGCCAACTGAATTCCAGTAATGTATTCTACAGTCCCTCCCAAATGATTCTATTATTCCAAGACTCTAAATAACAGATGATGCCTATTACACAAACAAATAATAAAACAATCTGTTGCTATGAGTACATAGAGTTATCTGTTTTATTTGTCCAAATATCTAAGTCTGCTTTTATCCTTTTAGTTTTTAATTTCCCAATCTTTTCTTACATGAATTAAAATATGTAGTCTGATAATGAGCTATGCATGCAAGTAGGTAAAATTTCATAATTGAATAATGTGCTTTACTGAAATCTCAATCCAGTTATGTTGGTATCTGTTGCCAACTTATGTTTATTGTCTTCTCTATGGGTTTTTTAAATCAACACTAAGCCACAACTCAAACTTTTTGTGAACTTTCTCTTCACTCTCCCCCAGGTTTCATGAAAAAAAAGAAAGAAGACATGACTGAAATAAATGTGTAAAATAATCTCTCATTTAAAATCCTGGTATTCAATGCTTTTAAAAACTAGTAGTGCATGGATAAGAGGGAAAGCAAGAAAGAAGAAAACAGCCCATCTCAGCAGTGTCAACAGACTCTGACTTTGAGGAACACACCACAGTGACCTAGTAGTGGAACCGCAGGCATTGTTTTTGGAATTCCAACAAGCCGTATTAGGAAAATGCTGAGTTCCAGATCATCCAGAGATACTGTATAGCCAAAAGGATAAATACCAAGATAAACAGCCTGGAAACAAAAGCAAAAAGGAAATCTTTATCAATATTTATAGATGTTTCCTTAGATAAAAATATAAATGGGCTGCCATGCAGCAGATGTTAAAGCTGAAATATGAAAACTACATCACTTTGTATATCCCTCTGTTGACAGACTCTGGGGAAGAATGGAATAGTTTTCCAAGAGTATGATTCATCATCAAGTTCTGAGCTGTATAATTTCCATCTGTGTGAAATTATTTTCACATACTCATTTGCTACATTCTTATTTCAATTTCTAGATCCATATTCTATGGTAGTTCTTAAAATTATGAAGATATAAACCGGTTATCATGAGCTGAAAAGGGTTATTAATAGATTATCAGTTTCTTTTATTTGTTTGTTTTTGAGACACGGTCTCATTCTGTCACCCAGGCTGAAGTAGTGACACAATCTAGACTCACCGCAGCCTCAATCTCCCAGGCTCAAGCAATTCTTGCACCTCAGCCTCCTGAGTAGCTGGGACTCCGGGCATGCACCAGCTCACCTGGCTAATTTTGTTTATTTTTTGTAGAGATGAGGTATCATTATCAGATGATCAGTTTCGTTCACACGATGTGATTTTGGGATTCCTATGCACTGCCTTCCAAAATGATGTTTTAGGTATTTGTTTTATTGGTGAAATTCTTTCATATATTCTACTCAACTCCCTATTTTACTAAATGAGTAGAAATTCCTCCAAGACTGATTAGAACCAGGTAGGAGTCAACTTAAAAAAATCTTCATTGTTTTTCTTACACAAGTCAGTTATGAGAAGGGATATGGGGCATGGTTACCAGCATAGCCTCATGTAAGGGTTCCACCCCTCATAAAAGGGTTTGGAAAGCGATTACAAAAGCCCCAGGTTCTAAATTACACAAATGTATACAAAAATACATTTGTAAATAATCTCTGTTTTTACAAGTCTTTGCAACAAACTGTCACTTTGGTCTCCAGCAGAGAGAGCTGGAAAAGTGGAGCTTCCAGATGTAGTCTGGTTTGAGTCCCAGCAATGGAGATCTTGATGCTATGAGCTCTGGAGACTCTCATGAAGAGGGGTTGGGGGGATGAAGCAGTAACTGGGAAACTGCTCATGCCGAGGAGATGGGAGGTGCCCTGGAAATAGCTGCTTTGTGAACTTAAGCCATGATGGATTTAATGTTAAAAGTCATTCCACAAAGTGGTGTGCTTCAGTGCATGCAAAGGCTAGAGAACTGCAAAAAGGTGGTTACCAAGGCTGGGAAGATGTAACTATTTCAAGAGTGACTCTGAAAGAGACCCTGATGCCTGGAGGTACCCTTCTGAAATTCAAACAACAATGTAGAAATATCTGCCTTGTTTCAGAATTTATGGAGTATAAAGTTCGTGTTTCTAAAAGAGCTCACCTGCAGCTGGTTTTCACATCTGAAATGACAGTGCTCTCCAAGCCGCAGAGCTGGAAATTAAATGTTCAATTCTACCTTGGTCCCAATTATGTTTGGTGCTCTCTGGATTGAGTTGAATATGTTCAGGCTTTGCAATTTCACTTGTGGTAAAGGCTCTAACATTTTCTATTTCTATGAAATTCTTTTCTTTTCTTTTTGCGATGGAGTTTTGTTCTTGTTGCCCAGGCTGGAGTGCAACGGCACGACCTCGGCTCACTGTAACCTCTGCCTCCCAGGTTCAAGCGATTCTCCTGCCTCAGCCTCCCAAATAGCTGGGATTATAGGTATGCACCACCGTGTCTGGCTAATTTTTTATAATTTTAGTAGAGACAGAGTTTCTCTATGTTGGTCAGGCTGGTCGCAAACTCCCAACCTCAGGTGATCCACTCGCCTCAGCTTCCCAAAGTGCTGGAATTACAGGCAAGAGCCACCACATCTGGCTAGCCTCTATGCAAATTTCTTGAGGGAGAATCGCCTGCATATTTCTTCTCTGCCTTCACAGAAGGCAGAGCTTCTTTCAAACTTAACTGAGGCATCAGCTGGTCTTTGGCTATGTTTCTTACCATGATTACTAACAATAAGTTTGTGGCTTGGGTTCGTAAACTGTACTGTTTGCTACACTGATCTTCCCATATAGTAACTTTTAGTTTGTGAAAAAAATTAACCCTCAGCTGAAATTAACATATAAGTTTTTTTTTTTTTAACGAGTCTCAGATTTTAAAACTTGTAATAAAGTGGAAACTCATTGGTTTTTCTATGCCCTTTTGAACTCTTGTAATTGAGTTTTCATCACGGTTTATATTAAAGTGGCTAACACATGACTACAAAAAAAAAAAGTATCTGGGTTCAATCTTAAGTTTGCCACTTACTAGATTAGGTCTGTCACTTAGCCTCCTTGTGTTTTAGTTGATTTGTATAAACATGGTAATAATAATGCCTATCTCATAAGGTTTGTGATAAGAATTAAGTGGATTAGTATAAATAAAATGCATAGAGTAAAATGCATTGGTTTGTTAACTAATGGTCTAGTAACAACATGATCTATTAACCACGGCAGCCTGTTTCATATATTATTCTTCCTGCAGCTGTGGCAATTTCTAAAGCTTTAACTCATTTATGGTGG
The DNA here is from genome assembly GCF_001698545.2 of Rhinopithecus bieti. Lineage (NCBI taxonomy): Eukaryota > Metazoa > Chordata > Mammalia > Primates > Cercopithecidae > Rhinopithecus > Rhinopithecus bieti. The sequence continues at coordinate 1,590,717 of NW_016805082.1, read as the reverse complement.
AGGTTGCAAAATTTTTTTATGAAAAATCAGACCTTGGCAATGACCCTGAGCAGTAGGATAGAAATAACTCCCACAGGCTTAGCGTTTCAATAATGAAACACTAGGCATAAATGGGTTAATGCATAAGTAAAATGCTATTATTATCCCAGTATTTGGCTACCAGAACCGCTAGAAGGCTCTAGCTCCTCCATCAAATGGATATTACACATAATGCCACCTTTTGTGTATATCTGCTTAAGTTTCCTGACTCTCAAATATCATTCTTTCTATAACATTCTAATTCATTTCAATATATAAACATCTGCAACCTGCCTGAGAGAAAAGTCCAGATTCTAAACTTGGCTTACCCATTCACTAGGTTCTATGATGTAGAGCAAACTGCTTAACATGTCTTAGATTCCTAATTTGTAACATTAGCGATAACACTACCTACACCTCAAGAGTTTATGTGAAAGTAACTAGCCTAGTTTCTAAGTTCAATTAGCAATAATTGCGCCTCGGATAAACCTCATTGGCTACGATACTGCCACTGCGCAAAGCTAGTTTCTAAGTTCAAGTATCTTTTGGCAAAAAAAAAAAAAAAAAGTTTTCCATCACTTCCTCACAAAGACTGAACAAAGAAAGCTTAATGTACTTCTCAGGGAACTATATTAGATACATTAGTTACATATTCACCTTTTAAATTCATCACAATGAATTAGGTTTAGGTATACAGGGAAATGCTACTGCATACTATACAGAGGTAGATCTACAGTAGGCTCACCTAATACCTAACTCCAATTCCTGCCCTCTTGTTTTACTTTATCATAAGTGTAATATCACTAACTACTAGCTAAACTATACAGTTTCTCAGACTCCCTATATTCAGGTGAAGCCACGACACATGTAAACACAGCTCTGCTACCATCCTGTCTCCTCCGCTGTGCTGTGAGCATGTGAGCACAGGTAGATCTGTGGTGGTCTTCACTTGACCATAAGTGAAAGGCTGAGAGAATCATTAAGATGCTGACTCAGCACTAGACATCCACCATCTTTTCTGCTCAGTTTTTTGTTTCTTGAAGCCAAAATCACTCCTAACCATCAAGGAGGCTTTAAAAGAGTCAGTTTTATGAATTTGTGAAAGGTAAACAGATTCTATTTTACCATCACAAAATTTTCATCTTAAAAAATGGTGTTCTGTTGAAAATATTACACACGAGAATGGAACTAATCTTAAAAGTATAGTTAGTGAACATTTACACTTTTCTGATGAATACTTCACCTAAGATTTCACCAAATAGTAACCACTTTGATAAAATGTCAAACAGTAAAAAGTGACTGGAACTCTGGAAATATGATCTATTACCTATGTCATCTTATTTTGTATATTATTCTTTCTGCAGCTGTGGCAATTTCTGAAGCTTTAATGTACATGGCTGGAAAGGGAGAGCAGAATTGGGTATATTGGCAGGGGTCAAAATGAGATTCAACTCTAGGAACAGAATGGAAGATGGAGAAAAAGCCGCATCGAGGGCCCATGATGGTAAAGAAGTAGGTAATAAAAACATAGTAATAGAAGGAAAAGAACAAGGTAGAGACAAGGCTGGAAGAGGTTAGGAATGGTCTCGAAGAGAAGAGACCTTCCTGTTGACAGTTTTCACTCAAGTCTTTGAGATAAAAGTGAAAAGCCACCAGACATGCTAATATATCCCATGGTGTGCTGATAAATGTTTAACAACTAGTTCTCCATGGAGCAAAGGCCTTGATTTCCAGTGTTTTCCAGTGCTCACAGTATAAATACTCCCATCGTGGCTGGTTTCAAGCTACCAACTTGATACAACTGAACACAAAATTGGGAAGAGAAGCAAAAGAGCACTCAGTTATACAGTATTGATAGCATACAGATAGCGTAGCTGGAAAGGTCTTCAAGAGCATAAACGGTAAAAGAATTACAAAAATATTTGATTATTACCTTTGTTTTTAATACAATTCATTTCATTGTAAATGTACATATCTTAATTTTTAATAATGGCTGTTTTTAACAACTATCCTACAAAATTTCACAGTTGGCTCCAGCTGACCACTGATGTATATCCATACACTCCGTCCTGCACCTATCCACCTCTAACAGCTCCTGGTAATCAGTTTCTGGTAGCTTAGCAAGCATATGGCTCACCCTCTGACTCTAGGAGAACCAGGAGAGATGTAAAGGGAATGAACTGTAATCTGGTTCTTCTGATCTCCTTCTACCTTGGGGGATACTCAAACCAAAAAGAAAACTTGGTTTGGCTTCCAAAGTGAGTGTGTGTCCTGAAAAACACTTTGGTGTAACTTAAAGGGAGTAAGAGAAAAGAAACTACTGCAATAAAATAAGCCTGGAGCTTTGGAAACAGTAGAATTAACAACAGAACCTAATCCTAACTATAGTCTCTTTGAGGCAACCAACAAAAACCTAAAAAGGAATTCAACATAACGATCATGTGCTTATTGCTGACTTAAAAAAAAAAAAACTCTCTTCTATTGGTTTATTTATTTAATTTATGGCTAGTGAAACTTTAGCACTGTTGGCATAGCCAAACATTTTTTTAATTAAACTTAGTAGAAGCACTGCTCACTCCTAAAAATATACCACAGATTTTTCAATTGGAATTATTTGGCCTCAGAGTGTTAAAACTCCAGTTTTTCGTTTTCTGACTACAACTTCCTATCCTCTCAGGTCTCTAGTGTTGATATTCTGTAACAACGCAAGTTCCAACAGAGACATCCCATCCCTTTCATATTTCCCCCCTAAGGTACTTATCCCCCCAATTCCAGGTTTTTTGTTTTGTTTGTTTGCTATCCAACATGGATCCTGTGATTAAGCATTTGTTTTAAATCAGTACCCTTAATTTCCTTGCAATATTAACTTCCTGCCAAACCAATTCAGCAAACTACCACAACTAAATCAATACAGTACCATATTTGCATGTCTGTGTACTGCTGCAGAAAAAAAAAAAAAACTCACATCACTAAGGAAATTTGAACCAATACAAATTCATAGTCTATTGTCTAGAAATGCTAATTATTTTCTCCCCACTCCCGAAACATGCTTAAAGAACCTAATCTTCTTTACAGTCTCTGCCCAGTCTGACTCCCACGGCCTGCTAACACCATCCCAGCACAGCTGATCAAATAGTAAGTCGGTGAGTCAATTAGTTTACCTGCTATAATTTTGGAACTAGTTCCCAATCTTAAATTATCTCCATTGAATTGTTAGAATTAGGAAATATTTTTCCAAACAAAGAAGAGAAGAGACAAAGAAATAACAATTGCTACACACCAAAGGAAGCAAAAACCGGAAAGAAGTTCCTCAGGTCCTTACTTTTTAGTTCTGGTTCCATTTACTTATTGCCTAGTAATTCTTGCGTTGGGCTCTTTGAGATATTCCTACCAATCCCTCCACCTCCCACTCTCCTTGTATGTCCCCAAAAGCACAACACTGCTTCTGGTTTCTTTGCCTTGTTTACACTGTCTCCTTTAATGTCAACTCCCTAATTTCCATTTAAATAAAAAATTACTCTTGCAGCCGGCTATGCAGGTTTGAAAGTCAAAAACACAGCTAAAGATCAGGGTATAAATCTGAGAGCTGGGCATAAATATGGTTTTTAAAGTTGAGAAAGTAAGATATCAAAGGACAAAAAGCGTAGAATAAGAAGGCAGTCCAACTCCAAATGTCAGAGGTCTAGTAGAGCAGGGTGTCCTGGTAAAGGAGACTGTCAAGTCAGTTAAGAGAAAAGTGTCGGGAAAAAGAAAATCGGATACTAATGACAGTTTAAGTAAGGAGTAGTAAAGTATTTTTTTTTTCATTAAGCCAAACAGAGACCACTAGTGATAAAAGAGAAGGAGGAAAGGGTGAAGGGTTTAAGAATATATTTGTGATAGGTGAATGTAATCATGGCTCTAGAATCTGCAATGGAAAAGGAGGATAGTGAAGGCAGGACGTAACTGATGGGCAAAAACTGGGAGGAACAGTGGAATGATAATATTAAGCATAATACTGAGTATTGAACATAATTGTTTATTGTACAGCAAGTAGCTGAGGGGATTGAATTTCTTTTCCCAGTTGCCATAATACAGTATCAAATAAGACAAACTAGATAATAGCTGCTTTAAAGTTTTAATTAATTTGTAATACCTTTCAGCCCTGGAAGGAGTAAGAAAAGGATAGAGTAGGCATTGTAAGTGGAAAGACACATAGATAAAAAGACACAAGAGTAGAAAAGAGCAACTTGTGTACTAAGGGGGGAAATAATAGTTACATCTGGCAGAACATCCAGTTTTTAAAATAGAGCAGTGCAAAGTAAAACTGGTAAATAAGAATAAACTCGGAGATCCTGGATGATCTTGTATATCGTGACAAGGAGTTTTAAGTTCATTCTGTAGGAAATAAAAGTGACAAATTCGGAGCAGAAAAAGAGCAGGAATAGGCATGTTCTAAAAGGAAAAGTAGTAGCACTGTATACCTTTCAAGGTGTAAGGAAGGGAGGAAGATAAGAAGCAGTACACCACTTTAGGAATTTGCAAAAATAGGCTAGGAAAGAGAATAAAACCTTCAGTGTATGACAACAGCATGAGGAAGGAAGGAGAGTATATGAATGTAAACAACACAGAGGTAGAGGAAGCAGACATGATCAACTGGATTGGATGCATGAACAACATGAAGTCAAGAATGCTCCTGCAGTTTTTCCTTCCACCTTAACTGAGTATGTTAACCCAAAGTAAACTGCACGTATTTAAAATGCACATTTTGATAAAACACCCATGAAACTATTACCACAATCAAGATTATAATATATTCATCAACCCCAAAAGTTTCCTTGTATCTCTTTGTAATCCTTCCTTCCCCCTACCCTCCCATCCCTGCTCCTCAGGCAACTACTCATCTACTTTTTATCACTATATATTACTTTCCATTTTCTATAATTTTACATAAATGAAGTCTTATATAATATACTCTTTTTTTGTCTGTCTTCTTTCATGCAGCATATTTTTGAGGATCACCCTTGTTGCTGTATTTATCAGCTGTCTATTCCTTTCATTGCTGAGTACTATTCTACTGTATGGAACACCACCACTTGTCAGTCTGCTGCTGACAGATATTGGGGTTGCTTCCAGTTTTAAACTATTACATATAAAGATGCTACGAACATTCCCGTATGAGTTTCTATATGGACCCAGGCTTTTTTTTCTCTAAACAGTTAGATCATATAGTAAGTGTACAGTGATTCCTCCCTTAATGTCATTGACAGGTTCTTGGAAACTGTTAACTGACTTACTCTGTGCTGTGGGAACTTAATTCTTATTTATATCAGTTAACCTATGATAAAATTGGTTTCATCAGACAGTATGTCATTTTGCTTAATGTTGCAGTTTCCAAGAACCAACTGACAACATTAAGTGATGACTTACTGAGTGTTTAACTTGAGAAACTGCTAAACTGTTTTCAAATTAGTTGTTGGCATCTTACATTCCCACCAGCACTGTATGAGAATCTCAATATCTCCACATCCTTGCAATTTTAATAAGTATGAGTCAATATCTCATTGTTGTTTTAACTTACATTTCTCTAATGACTATTGATTCTGGATATCTATGTATGTATTAATTTGCATTCATATATCCTTTTGGTGATATCTGTTCCAGCCTTTGCCTATTTCTGAAATTGAATTGCTTTCTTCTCTAATTTTGAGAGCTTTTGTTTTTTAAAAATTAGCATCTCAATATGTTGCCCAGGCTGGCCTCAAATTCATGGGCTCAAGCAATCCTCCTGCCTCAGCCTCCCAAGTAGCTGGGACTACAGGCACATGCTACTGAGCTTGACCAGTGAGAGTTCTTTGTATGTTCTGATGCAAGTCCTTTATCAGATATAATCACTGCAAATATTTTCTCCCAGTCTGTGATTTGTCTTTTTGTACTAGTAAATATGCCTTTCAAAGAGCAGAAGTTTTTTTAAAAAATTATTTTTTTTATTATACTTTAAGTTCTGGGATACATGTGCAGAACGTGCATGTTTGTTACATAGGTATATATGTGCCATGGTGGTTTGCTGCACACATCAACTAGTCGTCTACGTTAGGGATTTCTCCTGATGCTGTTTCCCAGTCCCCCACCCCCAAACAGGCCCATGTATGATGTTCCCTTCCCCTGGGTCCATGTGTTCTCATTGTTCAACTCCTACTTATGAGTGAGAACACAAGGTGTTTGGTTTTCTGTTCCTGTGTTAGTTTGCTGAGAATGATGGTTTCCAGTGTCATCCACGTCCCTGCAAAGGACATGAACTCATCCTTTTTTATGGCTGTATAGTATTCCACGGTGTATATGTGCCACATTTTCTTTATTCAGTCTATCATTGATGGACATTTGGGTTGGTTCCAAGTCTTTGCTATCGTGAACAATGCTGCAATAAACATATGTGTGCATATGTCTTTACAGTAGAATAATTTATAATCCTTTGGGTATATACCCAGTAATGGGATTGCTGGGTCAAATGGTATTTCTGGTTCTAGATCCTTGAGGAATTGCCACACTGTCTTCCACAATGGTTGAACTAATTTACACTCCCATCAACAGTGTAAAAGCATCCCTATTCCTCCACATCCTCTCCAGCATCTGTTGTCTCCAGACTTTTTAATAATCGCCATTCTAACTGGTGTGAGATGGTATCTCATTGTGGTTTTGATTTGCATTTCTCTAATGACCAGTGATGATGAGCATTTTCTCATATGTTTGTTGGCTGCATAAATGTCTTCTTTTGAGAAGTGTCTGTTCATATCCTTTGCCCACTTTTTGATGGGGTTGTTTTTTTTCTTGTAAATTTAAGAGCAGAAGTTTTCAATTTTGATGAAATTAAATTATTTTTATGAACTGTTCTTCTGAAGTCACATTTAAGAGAAATATTTGCCGAGATAGAGAGAGAGAGAGAGAGAGAGAGAGAGAGAGAGAGAGAGAGAGAGAGAGAGACATCTTCGCCTAATCCAAAGCCACAAGAGTTTTCTCCTACGTTTTCTTCTTGAAGTTGTATAGTTTATACTTCATAAACATCTAGGTATAATATCCATTTTGAGTTAATTTTTGTAGATGGTAAAAGAAATAAAGTTTATGTTAGAGACATATGGATATCCAAGTGTTGCACTGCCATCTGTAAAACAGACTATTATCTCTTCACTGAATTAACTTTTGAACTTCACTGAAAATCAGTTGTCCATGTGTACAACTGTATGTATGTATTTCAGGACTGTTTATTCTTTCCCACTGATCTACTTATCTGTCTTTCCACCAATACCACACTCTCTTGAAACTGTAGCTTTATAGTAAATCTTCAGTTAGTGTTAGTTCTCCAACTCTGTTCTTTTTCAAATTTGTTTCGGCTATTATATTCCAGGTCCTTTGCATTTCCATTTGAATTGTTTAATTTGCTTGTATATTTCTACACAAGAGCCTGCCTGGGATTTTGATTTAGATCAATTTGGGAAGAAATGTCATCTTGAAAAATATATAGTCTTCCAACCCATAAACACAGTATATCTCTCCATTTATTTGGATCTTCTTTAATGTCTCTGAGCAATGTTCTGTAGTTTTCAGTATATAGCTCTGTCACATCCTTTTTTTCAGATACAGTCCTAAGTATTTCCTGTTTTTAGTACTATTATGCATGGGTTTTATATATTTTCTGACTGAAGTGAATGCTGCGAGTCTGTGGACTACATTTAGGACAACGAGGTCTTCACATAGTTGTCCCAAGCATTTATATTTAAAAACATACCGTGTATTTTAAATACATAAATGGCTTTCCTTTTATTTCTCCTTTATATCTGAAAATTTATGCTGGCTTGTGTCAAAGTGTACATTAATGGAGATAGTTATATAATTTGTACATTCCATTTTAGAATGACAAGAAAAGATTTTAGAAAATACTTGTCATAAAGAAAGGGTGTAGGGTTTAATAAGATTAAGAACTACTGCCACAGCCATATTGTCAAGAATTTCCATAAAACTGAGTATTTAAGCATCAGCTGGTAAGACATATTCTGATGCTATAAATTAACAAAAAGCTATCAAGTAGGAAATTTATCTCCAACATCAATAGTATCTAATGGCACTAAAAAGAAAAAACAGCAACAAATAAAACATAAATTAAGAAAATGTATATATTTCTATGTTCCAAAAGGAAAAGAAATGCAAAATTAAAAGTTATCATGCTTGTATTCTGGTCCTGGCTATACCATGTACTTACTGTCTTTGTGAAACAGAAAAATTTATCTAAATTTCTTTGTCTCCAGATTTCTACCATTTTAAAATGACAGTTTAGAACCAGATGGTCCACTCTCATCTTCCACTGTACAAAAATCTATGATTCATACAAGTAAACAAGCGGAGCCACTATTATTCATTAAATTACTACCATGATCTGTTCTTTGCCTAAAATGTATCGGCTTCAATAGAAACTCTGCAATATACAGTGTAATGACAAAGGGCTAGTTGTTTAACCCGTTGTGCTTTAGTTTCTTCATCTAAAATGAGATCATTACAGAACCTTCACAGAGTTGTGGAATTAAAGGTTAGTGGTGAGCACTTCGAAAAGCACACCTAAGTACTAAAGAAATGTCAGCAATTTCTTTCATTTGCTTTATCACATAATTCCCCTTCTCTTGAAATTATGTCACATTACAGATGAAAATTTACAGTATGATATGATTTCCCATTACTTAACTGGAGAGTAAACATTTTGCTCTATTTGATTTTGAGTAATGAAAAGATGCAGCTTTGGATTCTAGGGTATTACATGAATAGGATGGTTTTTACATAAACAAGCAGAGAAATAAGCAAATCCATTAAACTACTATACAAGATAAGGTTTCTGAATATCTGTCCTGTGAAATAAAGATGATTTCTCTAAAACTAACTTACTTGGAGCCACATTATACTCTTGAGGTAAAAAAACTGTGTTGTCCAAGAATTGCTTCTCTGATATTTGTGCACGAAAACTCACAATATTTGGGGATAACTATGAAAAACAAAATAGATGATCCTTGATCAACTAATGGAAAACCAAGAGAACATGGGGTAGGTATATAAAATTCCGTCGCTCTCTAAATGAGATTCTAGCCATTAGATTAACTGTGTCCCAGATGTGCTTTACAGAAGATTTTCTGAGGGGAGGGAGAAACAAAACACAGTTTAACTGTGTTTGACTGCTCCCTTTCTCCGCACACAAGATAAACAATGGGAGCCAAGATCAGCAGTTCTCATGTTCTGTGCATAATCATCATGTGAAAAACTTGTTAAAATTCAGACTCCTGACCCCATCCCCTGAGATTCTGATGATCAATATCCATTTTTATCACATTTCTCAGGTCATTCAGATACCAGTGGCTCCTAGATAAAACTCTGAGAGACACTGCACATAACAAACAATCCTAAAATATGATAACATGTTGTATTTGTGTAATGCCTTTATCCAGAAAAAAGGGCTCTCTGAGGCATCACCTCACATTTCTAACAATCATTTACAGACAAGAACACAAATCTAATAATAATGCCAGTTAGTTTAAAAACAAAGAAAACGGGAAGAGTTTTTACTTTTACTTTCTGAAGTATATGATGAAACACCTCAGAAAACAAAGATGAGAGATTCAATATACTCCTTAGGTGACAAATAAAAAACACAGAGATCAGAATTTCAAATTACTGTAGTTAATATAATTTCACACTTCCTACTCCCATAAGTTTAAGAAAAGAAAGAGAGTCACAGTATAATTTAAACACATGGATGAACTTATCCTTCTGTTCCCACGGCTAAATTATGGTCTGAGCTAGTATAATACTTGGAATAGAAATTGGCAAAATGCAGGTGACTGGCAGAATTTACCTGCAGCACACATGGACAAAAATAGTCTTGTATCCTACCCCACAACTACTGAAACAACATTTAGGGGCTTAGGTCCTGGGATTTGATGTTTAAACATAGCCTCCTTTAAACATTCAAGTTTAAGAGTCAGTGGCAAAGGGAGACTAAAAAGAAATACTGGTAACAAAATGAAGAGAGCAGAAGAGCACCCTTCAATACATTTGGTAAACACTATTCCTCAAACTAACTTTATTTGTTGGACCTATTAGAATGGCTATTTTTTTTAACTGGCAATTATTAAATGCTGGTGAGGACGTGGAACAGCAGAAACTCTCATTCACTGCTGGTAAGAATGCAAAATGATACAGGCACTTTGGCAGACAGTGTTGTGGCTTCTCACCAGATTCAACATACTCTTACCATATGATCTAGCAACGATATTCCTTGGTATTTACTCGAAAGACTTGAAAACTTACGTTCCACACAAAAACCTGCACACAGATGTTTATAGCAGTTTCATTCATAACTGCTAAAAACATGAAAGCAACCAAGAGGTCCTTCAATACTTGAATATATAAACAAACTGTGGCACATCCATGACACTGAATATTAGATAGTGATTAAAAAAGAAGCTATCAAGCCAGAGAAAGACACAGAGGAACCTCAAATGCGTATCACTAAGTAAAAGAAGCCAGTCTGAAAAGGCTATATACTATATGATTCTAACAATAGGGATATTTTGGAAAAGACATGATCCCAGGCTGTGAAGGGTTCAGCAGGAAAGTATAAATAGGAGAAGCACAGGAGATTTTTAGGCCAAAAAAACTATTCAGTATGAAACTATAATGGTGGATACATGCTATCATGCATTTGTCAAAACCCAGAAAAGGCACACCAAGAAGTGAAGTTTAATATAAACAATGGACCTTAGTTAATAATAGTTATCAATATTGGGTCGTTAATTGTAACAAAAAGCAAGCCCCAGAACTGTTTCAACAGTTGCAAGGTATGATTTGAGACTGTATTTTTATCTGTGTGATTCTGGCCCTGGTGCTCCTTAAGACCACTCTTATAGAAACACTGCTTAAGTCAGTGCTGTAGGTAAACTCAGCTAATCGGCTGATGGTTGGTAAAGATTAGCATTTTGCTGATTCTATTCAATGTACTGCAAAGCAAATGTGAATAACAGGAGAAGGTATAGGGGAGGGAAGAGGGCAGGGGTATTACATGAAACTCTGAACTATCTGCTCAATTATTCTGTAAATCTGCAACTACACAAAAATCAAGTCTATTGATTATTATTTTTATTTTTGACAAGGTCTGGCTCTTGGCTCACTGCAACCTCCACCTGCCAGGCTCAGGTGGGGTCCTCCTGCCTCAACCTCCCAAGCAGCTTAGACTACAGACATGCATCACTGTGCCCAGGTAAGTTTCACAATTTTAGTAGAGATGAGGTTTCACCATGTTGGCCAGGCTGGTCTCAAATTCCTGGGCTCAAGCGATCTTCCCACTTCGGCCTCCCAAAGTGCTAGGATTACAGATATGAGGAACCACACCCAGCTCTATTTTTTAAATAATATTAAAATCACAGTACAGCAACTATATAGCACCAGTTCACAGCAATATTAAGGAAGGATCTCTGCACAGAGACTTGTACCTTGTCATGCCCTGCCAGCCGGCCAGAAAGGAGAACACACACACACAACGTGATCTTGACAAAAGAAAAGTGGAGTCCAGATAACATGCCATGAACACATTGAACTGAGCAGAGCTGCAAGTGCAGACACACGGGGCCTGGGTATCAACAACAAGCTTCAGAAAGCTTTGCAGCAGCGCTCAAGCGGGTGACACCTCAGCTCACTCGGCCTCCATCATAGGAAGCAGTAGTCCGCATCCTTGCTCCTCTTCCCTTTCTCTCCTGAGAGAGGCCTGCACTAAATCATCTCAATCCCTAGGAAAACCACTGGTGACAGCCAACACCAAGACAAGGCCCTTGTCTCCTTTACACTGCTAGGGAAGACACTGCCACCTCTGTGACACACAGCCTCCTCTGTGTTCTGCAGCCAGAGCCCAGTTTACAAGGTTCACATGTAACCAAAGCCAGGCGAGCTGGTGGACCGAGGTTCATGCTGTTCCCCGCCTGGCCTGTGCACCTGCTCCTGCTGACAGAAGCATCAGTGGGTCATGTGGACATCCTCTCGGAAGAAGACACATGCAACACTGTGCTCCAGTGTAACCTCCTCTAGGAAGCCCTCCTGCACCTTCCAGGGAGTTCTGGTGAGCTCTGAACTCCCTACTCATCACAGAGACCCCAAGGAGAGTATTGATGTCTGCTAGTCCTCCATGTCCTGCCTGCCCTGAGCCTGGAACCAGCCTGGCTCAGGTAGGGACCTGTTCCCCACCAAGTCTATGTAACAGACTCCCTGAGGTGCCTTCAGGCCAGCCCTAAAGGAGGCCCAACCGACTTCTCCATTCAGGACTGGTTGACATCTATTATGGGCTAAAAATTGCGCCCCCTCCCCAAAATTCATAATGTTGAATTTCTAACCCCCAGGAACTCAGGATGTGACTCCAGTCATCCCTCAGCATAGCTGGGGGGGACTGGTTCCAGAACCCCCTCATATAGCCAAATCCACACATACTCAAATCTCACGTCATATTCCAAAAGCCTGCCCTCTGTATATGAGAGTTTTGCATCCCACAAATACTGTATTTTCAATAGTGTTTGGTTAAAAAAAAAAAAAAATTCGTGTATAAGTGGACCCACAAAGGTCAAACACATGTTGTTCAAGGATCAACTGCATATTTAGAGATGGGAACTTTTAAAGAGGTAATTAGGTTAAATGAGGTGGCCCCTAATCTAATCTGACTGATGTCCTTACAAGAAGAGGAGATTAGGACACAGACAAACACAGAGAGGAAAGGCCATGTGAGGACACACCAAGAAAGTGACCATCTGCGAGCCAAGGAGAGAAGCCTTTTGAAAAAAACTAAACCTTCTGGTACCTTAACTTCTAGCTTCCAGAACTGTAGGAAAATATATTTGCTATTAATATTTAAGTCACCCAGTCTGTGGTATTTTATTATGGTAGCCCTAGCAAATGAACACAGTACCTAACAGACCAATTAAGGAATGAATAAACCCTAGAAACAGCTCCCACTGACAAAAGTGTCAGTGGGTCACCTGTTATGCCCAATAACAGAAAAAAAAAAATAAACACACACACACACACAACACTGTATATATATCATATACAATCACATATATATGATTATTTGCCTTCTGAAATTATATCCCCCAGCCACATCAGAATATATGAAAATACCAAGAATTCAGACATAATTTACATTAGAGAAATTTAAAAACTCCAGATACTATCCTTCTAAAAGTTGTCACAAAAAAAATCTCCTTATAAAGAACATGTTTCTCTATTAACTTTAGACTGTTGGCTGGCTTTTTAAAATTAAAATTTTAAAATAGCTTTTGATATATCTACTACACAAAGTGAGGTCCGCTAGTAAGCTAAACTCATGGTTTTCACCCCTACTGAGGCCCCTTGGGGCTGCTGCAGAAGGCCTGAAGGAGGCCAGTCAAGCAGACTGCATGGGGATAAGGCCCAGCGTTTCTGACTCGAACCAATCAGGGTAGCTCCATGGTTACCTTTTCTCACATTGAGGTTCTGCGCACGATTCTATTTGATTAATAATTCCATTGGATTAAAATAAAAAGTCTAAACACCACCGAACTAAGCTATTATTTCAGTTAAACTTGAAAATTAGGATGTGGAAATATGTCTGATTTACAGTTACCATGATTGTCTTCCTCTCTCAACAGAGTATCTCCCAGGAGGGGCACATGCTTACAATTTTAAAATACCTAACAAAGGTAGGGGACGTCGTGAACAGTCTTCTGAAGAGTTTTTCCCCAGCATACAATTGATTAATCATCACATAAAAACATAACACACAGTAACAGCAATGTTTCCACCAGTAATCATACATGCTTTGCAGTCTGTAGTTGGCTAATCTTTACACTATACTTCTCGCTGGTTGAGCAGGAAAGATGTTCCTTTCTATACAGTAGAAAACTGATGTGAAGAACGTTAATAATCTGAGAGTGAATGTAGAAATCATGCTTAGTGCTCTTCAGGCAATGAGATGGAGCAGACTTAGATCCGAGTCCTTACTCCCTTCACTTACTGACTTAGCATACTGACTACTTATTAAACATTTCAAAAACTGTTTTCTGCCCATAAAAAGGGAGGAGAGTAACTACCTAGAAGCTTTGTGAAATTAAAGAAAACACTGCGTGTAAAGTACTGAGCTATACTTTGCAGGTAACAGAGGCTCAACATGTCTCACCTTTCACACCTTTCCCTGCAATTAACCATGAGTGCTCTTAGAAATGGACTAATTGTGTAGAAACAACAAGCAATGCTGAACTGTGGATTCCTGCCTTAAAATACTGATTTCCTTTTTTTTTTTTTTTTTTTTTTTTTTTTTTTTGAGACGGAGTCTTGCTCTGTCACCCAGGCTGGAGTGCAGTGGCGCAATCTTGGCCCACTGTAATCTCCACCTCCCAGGTTCTAAGAGATTCTCCTGCCTCAGCCTCCCGAGTAGCTGGGATTACAGACATATGCCACCAAGTCCAGCAAATTTTTGTATTTTTAGTAGAGACGGGGTTTCATCATGTTGGCCTTGAACTCCTGACCTCCTGATCTACCCACCTCAGCCTCCCAAAGTGCTGGGATTACAAGTGTGAGCCACTGCCCCCAGCCTGAATTTCTTTTTTAAAAAAGTTTGACAGTAACATTTAAAGACTTGCTCCTGGCTACACAGGCACCCCCCACATCAATGCCTCTTCTCACAGGTACACTCCAACATGATCCATGGAGATATGATTGCTTTTCTAAGACCAATCAAGATGAAAAATAGCATTCCTTTAGGAAAGATTTTTCATTATCAGTTACAAATCAGTCTTTGAAGTTAGAAATTCCATTTTGTTTTCAATAATTTGTTTT
>NW_016805082.1:1518057-1575023 GCF_001698545.2 Rhinopithecus bieti | reverse complement strand
AAAAAAAAAAAAAAAAAAAAAAAAAAAAAAAAAAAAAAGAATTAGTTTGTTTAGGCAATAAACTAACTGTGTGAGTCTCAACAACACTTTGGAGTATAAAGCTATACACTTAGCAGAGAATCAGTACTTAATAAATATTTGTTACATAAACAAAGGGAAGACAATCATAGAATTTAAATGTTGAGAAGGAATAGAGAGATTGTAAATGAAACCTTCTGATTTTAAGAAGAAACTGAAGTCCAAACAAAGCAAATGACTTCCCTAAGGTGAGATAGACAGATAGATACAGATATAAGAAAGTTATTAGTAACATCAAGACCATAACATAACTATTATTTTAAAGACAAATTAATCTTTTGATCATCTTTGACCCTTAAGTCTATTGTTCATTTCCACTAACATGAAGAACTGACCCCTTAATAGGAAAAAGATAACTGTAGTCTTCTATTTAGTTTTATATTTAATCAAAAGCACTTATTATTCATAGCTGTTAAGAAATCAGAGCACAGATGGAGGAGGATCCCAAAAGCACAAACAAGAAGAGTTGTAGGGTAATGTGATAGGGTTTTTCTGGTCTTAACAACCAAATTAAATTACTATAGATGCTTTCATACTAGGGAAAGCGATAGATAAAATTAAACTTGTAAAATAAAAACCAGAATTCTTTAAATTAAAAAATCAACACTTATTGATAAAAAAAAAATATCCATCAGACCTGGTCTAACTAAGTACGTTCTATTTTTGTTCTCACATATTTAATCTTCAAGATAACCATGTGAGGCAAACAATAGTCCCATAATCCCCATTTTACAAATGAGGAAACTGAGGCACAGAGAATTAAATAATTTGAATCCAGACAATCTGGAGCCAGAGCCCACACTCTTATCTACCATTTTATAATGTTTTAAATTGTATTACTATGTTTTAATACAATATATTTTATTGTAAAGCTAATAATTCATTTTTATTTAATATGTAGTTAGAACTCAAAGTATACAATGCTTATCAAATTTCTAACAATATAGCATGAGCATTTTATTTATGTAGTATTTAGTAACACTTGTGTAAGTAGACCACAAAAAGCCACAGGCTATATATTAAGGATACAACTTTAAGGCATTTTCAGAGACTCCTCATAAAAATTAGTTACTAAGTCAGTCTACTAGATGCCATTATCAGGTCCCAAACTGTTTAGCCATAAAGTAGTCCCTCCTTATCTGCAGGAAATGCGTTCCAAGACCACTCAGCAAATGCCTGAAATCACAGATGGTACCAAATCCTAGGATACTTTTTCCTATACATGCATACGTGTTTCAAGTTTAATTTATAAATTAGGCACAGCAAGAGATTCATTACAATAACCAATAACTGAGGAAAACAATTAAGTCAAATAAGGGTTACGTGAACACAGCACCTCAATACCTCAACAGTCAACCTGATAACTGAGAGGGCTACGGAATGACTAATGGGGCAGGTAGCATCCACAGTGTGGGCATGCTGGACAAAGGGATGATCCACGTCCTGGGTGGGACAGGGAGAGATTTGATCACACTACTCACAACAGTATGCAGTTTAAAGCTGATGATTTACTTTTGGAATTATCCATTTAATGTTTCGAACCTTGGTTAACCTCAGGTAACTGAAACCATAGAAAGGGAAACCGCAGATAAGGGACTACTGAATATAGAAAAAGAAATGAGATTGCTTTAGATTCTGTTGTTGTTCTGTAATTAAAAGTAAGTTTACATAACAGTTACAATGTCTTTTATAGAAAATATTAATCAAACTGACTTAATTCCAGAAAGGAAATATATATGAATCATGATTAAAAACCTGTATTAAAAGCAAGGTCACTCCCCAGGCCTTGTAACCGAAAAGCGACCATCAGGTCTGAGACTCTATTCATATTTTGGCTACACCACCATTTAAAGATGAAGGAGATAAGAAACAACCAAAATAGTAATTAGAAAAGGAAATCTAAATCTATTATCATTACCATCTGCAGTTTCTATCATCGCAGATAAAATTTCTGATGACAAAGTCCTTTACCAGTACATGTAAACAAAAGTATTACTGAAACATAAAGAAAACTTTTCTTTGAATTTTCCCACACCTAATTTGTTGTTGCCTACCTGGAATCCATGCTTGCCTCGCCACCATGTGCTTAACACTTTCGGAGGCATGTCAATAACGGAAACAATGTCTCCCACCTAGGAGAATCAAAATTTTAAGCAAAATGGTTTTAGTTCAAATTTAAACCAATTGTTATACCTAGAATTTAAATCTGAACTGTATGAAAAGGTAAATTACTATTCATGCTCTGGCCGGTAATTTCCAAAAAAGTACTACTTCCTTTTAAAAACAATTTAATTATATTATGATTTGTGAAAGAGAGGTCTACAAAAAGCTAAGCAGCACAAAGACTGTGATTCAACTAACACATGTGCAGTAACTTCAGAAAGCCAGATTAATAGCATAAGATTTTTAAATGTTAGGCATCACACCATTATCATCACTTCTGTTAAAATATTGTTACTGCTGTCACTGACAGTTATCAGATTCACTTATAAAAGATAATTTTAAATATTCATGCTTAGAAACAATAACAGATTCCCTTAATATTACATTTAGTGAGTGCTTACCCTGTGCCAGGCACTGTACTGAGCTCTTGACATATCTTATTTAATCATATAGAAAAGGGCCTAAGATGGGTTATGCTTAGTAAGTATAAAATTTGATGACAACTACCCTTCTTTCAATAGATAGTAAAATATAATTATGTCCACTAAAAGCTAACTTTCTTCACTGTAAAAGAAAACTAGTGAGTTTATATAAACTCATATAAAATCATAAATATAAAAATTACAATAGTTTTAAATAATATATTCAACAGAAATTATATTCTTCAATCAAGAGAAATGCTGATATCTATGATAAAACATAGTTAAGAACTTCAGAGCAATGTTACTAACATATACTATAGAGCTTTAGGAATTTTTCTTTTGTATATTCACAACTGATCTTTCAAATCATGTATAAGCCATTTCGTAAAGCCATATATGCTGACATCATCATTCCAAGACCTACATTTCTTTCTGTACAGAATCTAAAAGTTTGAAAACAATTCAGATTCTATGCAGTAAAAAGTTATATTGTTATTTCTTAAATTTAATTAACTGCCAGCATTTTTTTCCTCGTTAGCCAATATGTATTTTTAGAGGAAAAAATTTAATTCCCCTCCTTTTATATCTGACAGCAAGGTGTGTTCACTTCACCTTTTATCTGTTCTTTAACTCAATCTTTCAACGTATGAAAAGAAAGTATCACTGGGTATTGTTTTAGGTACAAAACACAAAAGACAGACCTTGCTTTCAAGAAGCTCACTGAGACCAAGAGAACAATCATGATTAAATGTAGTAAGTGATGTGTCAGCAATAAGCCATGAGCACAGTTCAAAATGACATTCAATTCAGGTTTTTGGGAGGTATGTATTTGCATGGAGTGAGGGGAGGGAGATCAGGAATGAATTCCCAGACAAAAGAGGAGACATTGAACCTCAATTTTCAAGGATGAGTACTGTCATTTAAACAAAAATAGAAGATATTACAGGCTGAAAGATAAAGGACTATGGAAAAGCCTGGTGCTTTTCATTTTTTTTTAAATTAAGGAAATGGTTAAGAACAGTCGAAGATGAGGCCAGAAAGGCAGCAGGAACCAAATAACAAACAACCTCTTCAGCTATTTACCTCTAAGGTCAGTTCGTCAGGGGCTCGAGCAGTGTACCTCTTGATAACATGGGCAGCACCAACAGCAGGAGTGTTGATGGATGACTCCTCATGAACCAAAAGGTGATTTCCCTTATTATCAATCTATCACAAAGAAAATGTACTCAGAGATAAAGACACTGGACCTGAAAATGCTTCTTTGACTATCTATAGGAGAAATTCATTTTAATTTAGAGATACAATAACCCAAAGAGTCTTAAAAAAAAAAACCCTACCATTTACTGGGTAGTGAAAATATGCTAGTCACTGTGCTGTGCCTATAATATACATGGTTTAATTTAATCCTCACAACTCTAAAAAATACTTATCATCATTTAAAGGTGAGGATGCTAAAGATGAAAGAGGCTATGTAATTTACAAGAGAGTCAATAGTTTTTCCAAGATCTCAATGCAGGTTGGCCCATAGTTCTATATGCTTTCCACTTTCCATCTTGCATTCCCAATTTCCAGTGGGAGGAGAAAACAATATAACTCTACATATGCAAATTAAGAATAAATATGTAATCTATTTACTGAATAATGTTTCACTCAACAGCTACTCTTAAAGAGGACCCTTTAAGAAGTTGTCTCTTGCTCATAAATAACTGAAAAATATTTTCAATTACTAAGTCAACTAAAAAAAAGTACACCTTGCTGAATATATACATTAGTATATTAAACACCAAAATAACAGGTATCATTGATATTCATAAAATATATTAAGATTAGTTTCCAAGATTATCAAAGAAAGATTTGAGACGAAAAAATATTTCCTATATCACGTATCTATCCTCCCAGACGATGAGAATATACCCCATTTCTTTGATTCCTGAAGCTCAATAGATATCAAAATTATGTTAATATCAAATTTCTTAAGTAGATAATTTAAATATACATTTTTCACGAAAAGTGAATTAGGAAATACCTCCATCCAGGTAAGGGCGGGCCCACAGTTGATCTTGTTGCCAGCGATAGCTGAAAGGCGTGACAGGTAAGCCATAAGCATCTGAGTGACTGACTGAAAAGAAAGAGATTCAGTGTAACTCTGAGGAAAGATACTATGCTCTCTGGCAGAGAAAACTGATGGTTTCTGGAAGAAAAAAATCTATAGATCTTTAGGCATTTTAATAGTTACAGAGGATTCTTCACAGAAACTTACCAGTAGCACTATGGGCACTTACATAGCAACTCAGCCCCTGCCTCATGCAGAGCTTCAACTTCTAGCCCCTTATCAGCAATCAAACTATTCCATGGTTTCTAATTTCATCGCTTTCTATTTTTGTACTGAATATGCAAAAAGATAACTGTAGCAGATCCATATTTGGCTTTTCTGCCTAGATTTCCCCTACTACTCAGAAACCCTTTTCCCCAAGACCCACTGTCATCTTCCATGCACGTGGCTGTGGCAGGAGCAGCCATGTTCATACGTGATCCTACAGTTTTCCCCTACTCCTTAGAAATGCTTTTGCCCAAGACCCACTGTAATCTTACATGCACATGGCTGTGGCAGGAACAGCCATGTTCATACGTGATCCTACACCATGGTTCAGCTGACTGGTCCAGGAATATGCCCCAATATTAGTTGGACCAATCAAGAGTTAATCCAGGAATTAGGACACAGATTCTAGCTCAGTCTGGCTGCTCCCTTAAAAGGGGATAAAAACCTGGGACCTCTTGGTGGTGGCCATGTTTTAGGATAATCTGAGAGAAAAAAATGAAACAGGACGCAGAAATGAGAAATGCAGATAAAGGGACTTTTATATTTTCTATAGTACAAAGAGATCCGTGTTTCAAGACACTCCTGAGACCCTGCTGCAGTGTCCGTTATATTTTAACACTTAACGAACCCACTAAATCTCAGAACATTGCTTTATTTAGATCTGGTGGGGGCAGTGGTTTACACCAATTTTTCATTATTTCCTTGCGTCCACTCTCTCCTCCTATAACTCCCATCAGCAGAAACCTCTCTGGACCTATTCTCCATGACTCCCAAATGTTCTCTCACAACTTGTTAACTTTCTGTCCCTTCCAGGGGGGTATTCTTATTATAAATGACTTGGCTTGATCAACTCCCTGACTTTCTCTTCGGCTGGGTACATTCTGCATGGAGTTCAGTCATTCAGGTTTGCTCTTATTAAAATTAATGTAAATGATCCTATATTCATTTACAACATCTCTGATTTTATTTATTTAAATCCATTTCATGGATGTGACAGCTTCATTTTCTCTCAGAGGATAGTAATTATCCTTTGAAAAGCCTTGTTTGTACCTCTTGGTTATTTTATTTCTTCAGTTTCTATGTGTAAACTTTCTAGTCTCCTTATGCTTTGCAGTCATGCTGCACTTACATGTTTAGGCTATATTTACTCTTCCCCATAAACCTTATCCCATCTACTTTTAAAGATTCCTCACAATTTTTGATTCCCTGATGGTACTTTTGGTTTAATGATGCTATAAAGAACTTCTGTTTAGAAATCTTTTATGTTTTTACTAAACATTTTTTGTAGCGGTGAAGGTAAGTGCATACACCCAGCATGCTGTCATAAACTACTCAAACAACACTGTTTTAAGATGGATTTCTTTGATCATGAAAGGTAACGTTTTCCATATTTTGCTTCCATTTTTATGTGCTCTCTGGAGAATGATTTGCTCATATATATTGCTTGTTTATATATTATGAGTTGTTTTCCCTTATAAAATTATGCACTGAACCTACTCTAATTCTAAACATTCTATTTAACATTACTAACTTTTCAGTTATGAAACAGGCAAGTAGTCCCAGGAGTCATCCTGAGTGTTCAATATAAGCTTTTGTTTAGTATACAGACAAAAATTTCTGCAAACTCATATATAGTGATTACCTCTGTACTAAATGTACTGAAGTACTAAATGCTTACCTCTGGACTGTCCTTCAGGGTGTCAGAACGGGGAAGCTCTGAGAGCTGGGAAAATCTTCGGTCATAAATACATAGATGAAGATGTTTATCAAGTACCCGAAAATCTTCATAACTTCTTTTAACAATCCAACTTTTTCCCTATTGGTAGAAAAAAGAAACTCATATAATTCATCTCTATTGGGAAATACTTAAGAATCAGGCCTTATTCTATAATGTTATTTTATTCATGAGATTTTATATTTTCTAATGAGAAGTTTCTCTTAACTTGATAGTTAATAGCTAAAACTGTGGAACACACCAATGAGTTATATTACATTAAAAGGCCAATAATGGAAAATAAGATAGAACTCTCCACCAACCCTCTTCCTACTGCTGGTCAAAATCCACTGCCTCACTTTCAGAATAACTGCTAAATGGTTAAGATAACATGTGATCTTAAATCTACCAAAAAGAAAAAAAAAAACATAAAATAACTTTGGGTAGGAGAATATTAACCAAAATTTAAGAAAAATAAAATCAGGTTTTGATTTGTTACTACCAACATTTTCTGTAACTGAGATCGGAAATATACTCAAAAACCAAAACTAATGAAGTCTTCCTCTATAAACACTTGATATTCACATAGCATCTAGAAACCTCAGCTCTCCCTGCCGCTCAGGGCTTCTTCCCTTCTTTGCCCAATCTCACAAGCTCATTTTTTAAAATCACACTCCGAAAGAATACTTATTAGATACTATCTTCTAATAATCTTCTCTTGAATCTATCACTTCTTGTTCAGTCCCATAGCCCAAGCTTCAGTAAGGACCATCATCATTTCTTACCTGAAATATTGCTAATATGTTTTGCCCTTGAACTCCTCCCCTGCACCCCCAACTACAAAATACAGAGTTTATCAGCTCACACTGCAACAAGAAGTCCTTCAAAAGCTCCTGTGGTGAGTAATGATGAGCACATCCCAACTGTATAGCATGTAGTTTTGCAATTTAATCTAATTTTACGTAGTCTTTTGGCTCACAAAAATCTGGAGGGTCTGAAAGAAAAAGCCTTCAGAGTAACCAGTTCCTCCATCTGCCCCAGACAACTGGAGCAGAAATAGAGGGTATCACCTCATGAGAGGGTGCTGATTTCTAATCACAAGTGTATCAAAAACTAACATGATAAACTTGCATAATCCCACTTTGGACTGTAATCCTCCATGACATAGACAAAAAGCCATTACCAGCTCCCTCTTTCAGAGCGTTCTAAGAATGAAATAATAGATGTGGCTGAGACTTCTACACTTAACCTTGGCTGAAAGGCAGAGAAGCAATGTGACTGAGACTTTTGAAGAACAGTGTCCTGATCCATATTCTGAGAGATGCTAATTCACTAAGTCTGGAAAGGGATCCAGTTAGTTCTGATGATCAGCCTGAATTGAGGGCCACTGGTCTACAGGATTAAACCCAAGCTATCCCCACATATCACAGCTTTTATCATCTGGGCCCTGTCTATTTCCAGACTGATCTCACTGGCTACTCCTCCATGCCCTTTCTTGGCTTCCAGTTATATAGAATGATTTGCATATATTCGATTCATGAGCTGAATGTTCATTTCCTTGCCTTCATGATTCTTTAAGTGCTGTTTGTTCTTCCTGTCATGTTAGCTGTTTCTCTGATGCTTTGCTCAAGCAAACTCCTTTATTTTCTCAGTTCTATCACTACCTTCTACCCAGAGCATTCCTGGGAACCACCAAGTTATGATGTATAAGCAACATTTTATTTCAAATTTGCCAAACTGGTCTCCAAAGTGGTAACACCAATTTATTCACCCAACAGTAGTATATGAGTTCCCACTGCCCCCAAATCCTTGCAATTCGTGGCATCATCAGAATTTACAGTATGCTAACAAGACAGAGATGAAACGGTATCTTCTTTTCATTTACATTCCCTTGATTATGAGTGAAGCATAGCATCTTTTCATTTGCTACTAAGATTTCTTTTTGTATGAATTGCCTATTACTACCAAAATCCTGTTCATTTTCTCTACTACAATGACTGTATTGACTTCTAGAAGATTTTGTTTATTAATATATTGGAAAATAATCTTTATAATTGACATGTATTGTAAAACACTGGATCCAAGTCTGAGACTGTCCCCTCAATTTACAGTATCTCATCAAAAAGAAGGAACATAAAACTTTATTTCCTTCTTTATGAACATAATCACGGATTAGGTAGTTTGCTGAAATTTTCACATAGGTATGTGAAAGAACAAGTATGAAAATAAGTATCCAATAAAATAATTTAAATTTTCATCCGAACAAGAAGGCCTTACAGCCATCGCCCATAGTATTTTAAATGTATCCATTATATCTTCTGATTTGGGTTTGGCCTACAGTGTTTTTAAAACTGTATTTGAAAACATTTAGGTATAACACAGCAAGCACAAGTTTGCCAATGTCATTACCACACCCAGCCATTTTCCTTAACTAACATTACCTATACAGATGCTTAATGTATTTAGATTTACCAACTCCTGAAATAAACACATAGCTAATAGCTTGGCTCTAGGACCACAATGTCCCAATTGTGAATCGTGCTTATTTAAGAATTAAATCAAATAAATCAATGTAAAGTACTTAGTAGTAGGCAGAAAGAAATAGCTGAATACATGCTAGCTATTACTACTCTTTATTAATTTGGAGAACTTATTCTGGGCTGAACCTACCAAAAGTAGAAAACAAGGTTTCCAAACAAATTCTCAGGCTATTTAGCAGAACAAGCAAGCAGTCACCAATGCTCAACAACTCAAAAAACAAAAGAACATTCTTAACAATTACTTTTCAGTGCATCAAGGTTTCACTCAGCTACAAGTTAATATATCTTTAGAGATCAAAGACTGTTTTCCACATTGGCTGAACCATCAGCTTCAGCTTTGGAGAATAAAATCTCAAATTTCACATTATTATGTTGAATAATTCAGCATGCCCTGGTGATCATCCATTTATGTTTTGTTTTTCTGCTCCATTTCACGAGAAGATGTAAGATTAAGCTTCAACTCCAAGCGTGTGTACAGTTATTCCATGGTATTAAAGGTGAGAAGAGAAATGACCTGCAATTTGGTAGGCTCACATTTATTACTCCTTTTGAAGAAGTGGTCAAGATCACTGAAATGCAGTCCTACATTTTTTGGTGCCTGATGCTTGAAGAAGAGAAATTGGCTCTGCTTCTAATCCTTTTTCAGTCAACACTCTTTAGGAAATACAGAGTGCTCTGGTGTATTATAAGGTAATCTTTGCTAGTTGGAATATCATTTTCCCCTTGTCTTACATAATAGATTTCTAGAGCTACAAAAGTGTGAAACAGAGGAAAGAGAGAAGAAAAAAAGAAAGAATGAGAATAGCAGCCAGTAACTGAGAATGCAGGATCTGAATTTATACTACCCTAGGCTACGTGCTAGTCACTTGACCACAGATAACTATTTCACACAGTTTCCTCATCTGCAAAATGGGGAGGCTAATAGCACCCGGGGTTGTCAGAAGAGTAAGTGAAATAATCCACATAAGGTGCTTAACAGACTCCCTGGAAACCATTCATGAAATACCAGTTATCACTATTGGTATTTTTCTCACTGTTAAAGCTGTCTGGAATAAAAATAACTTTTGCATGCTACATTGCTCATGTATCTATCATGCATGGAGTGTAGCAGGCAAATATTAGTTTGGTTAAATTGTTAACACTAGAACAATGCCTCCACTAATAAAGATTGATTCTGAAAAAGGTGTTTGAACTTCCAAACTGATCGATTTGGGAGTTCTAAGATGACAGTACAATAATTGATAACAAGATTATAAATAATAGATTTGTATTTAAGTTTATGTTGCAATGTCTTATACTTTCTTAGCATTAATTCCTAAAAATGTGACATTAGCAGAAGCTAGGTTAAGGGTAAATTGGATATTTCTGTACTATTTTTATAGCTTTTCTGTGAGTCTAAAATCATTGTAAAATGAAAAGTTAAAATAAATACACACAAAATTCTTAAAAATTGACAGGTTGTACCAACTTTTACTGCCTGGGTCTATTTCAATGCATCCTCACAAATACTAAAATAATGACTTAAAATTTTCCAGTAGGTGAAAACTGTATCTTCTCTTAGTTTGCCTTTTATTGACTTAATGAAGCTAAACACAATTTCATATTTCTCAGTCACTTTTATTTCTTCTTTTGTAAAAAAAACTATTCATATTTTTGCCAATCTTTCTACTTAGTATATTGTATATTACTACAACTTATAACATCAAACTACAGTATAATTGTATGTTTAATCAAATTATTTGATGGAACTATTAGCCTTTTGAGAGCTGTAACAGACAGTGAGTTACAGTCAAGAAAATTCCTTGAATGTATACTGATGTTATTTATTAAATGGTTTAATACACGATATTGAATTTTCTGCTTAAAAGACCTCAAAAAGAAATAGTCTTGAATGGGATTACATCAAAGTAAAAAGCTTCTGCACAGCAAAGAAAATGATTATCAGAGCAAAGAAAACCTCCACAGATCAGGAAAAAATACTTCTTATAAGGGGTTAGTATCTGAAATCTATTTTAAAAATTCAAAGAATCCTACAGAAAAAAACAAACAAAAATAAACCCCAATTAACCAATGGGCAAAAGCACTGAACAGACATTTCTTAAAAGATAACATACAAATGGTCAATAGATATTATGAAAAAATGCTCAATATCACTAGTCATTAGGGAAGTACAAATTAATACCACAATGAGATATCATCTTGCATCTGTCAGAACGGCTATTATCAAAAAGACAAAAGATGGTAAGTGTTGGCAAAACTGTGGAGAAAAGGAAACAAAGGAATCCCCATACACTTTTGTTGAAAATATAAATTGGAAATATAAATTGGTACAGCCATTTTGGAAAACTATATGGAGGTTCCTCAAAAAACTAAAAATAGAATTACCATATGACTCAATAATCCCACATCTAGATATATACCCTGAGAACTTGAAATCAATATGTCAAAAAGATATCTGCTCTCCTTGGTTCACTGCAGCCTTATTTACAATAGCGAAGTTATGGAATCAACTTAAGTGTCCATCAATGGATCAGTAGATAAAAACAAATGTGGTATACATACACAATGGAATACTATTCAGCCTTAAAGAAAATCCTGTCATTTGCAACAACATTGATAAATCTGGAGGACATTATGCGCAGTAAAATAAGCCTGGCAAAGAAAGACAAATATCACATGGTCTCCCATGTAGAATCTGAATCAACTAAATTCACAGAAGCAGAGTTGAATGGTGGTTACCATGGGCTGAGAATGGGGAAAGTGAAGAGATGCTGGTCAATAGGTATAAACTTGTAGTTAGGAGGAGTAAGTAATAAGTATTTAAGGTGGAAAAAATAAATAACTTCAGAATATGAATCACTAAAAAAAGAAATGTGCTGGTCTTATTTGCTTCAGGTATTCTTCCGATAGAGGTATTTAAAAAATATTTTTAAAAGAGGTGTGAAAATATATTGTTACACGTTTTTTATTTGTTCTGCCAGCTCAACTTCTAGTTCATTTGGTTTTGTGTTACCAAGTACCACATGGAAATGAGAGGTCATTTAAAAATACATTCGTGATACAGTTCCATTTCAGAAGTGATCAATGTCTGTCTAGTTACAAAGTAATCATTGGACTTCTGGTTACTGGTCTGCTATGTAACAAGCTCAGAAGTCGCCACTCCATCCCAACAAGTAAAAAGCTGAACAAAGTGAAAATCAACAGATCTTCCTTAAATCTGTCACAGAACAAATCACTATCACCCTCCCAAATTAGAGGCAGACAGGTAAACATAAAGAATTGCAACTTACCCAGAGCAGAAATCCACAAGCAGAAACCTCTGTGGGAACAAGTGCTAGGGTAGAAAAACTTAACCTATAATTGATAAATTGCTAGAGGCTCAGGGATGACAAGTCTGAGCATTAAAAACTGTAGGAGAACCCAGTCATTGAGGAGCCACGTACTTTTGTGAGCTCTACTAGGTCCTCACAGTAAATATCTGAAAAAAATCTCCTTGTGCTCTGAAGAGGGAGAGGAGACAATAAACTTTTGAAACACACCCAAGTACTATGCTTTTAACAAAGTCTGCCCTCAGGAAAAACTCTTACCACAGCCTCATTTTCTGGAGTAAGAAGAAAATCCAGCTCCAGCTTCTTTGAGCTTTCCACTGGGGAGAAGGAGAATACCAAACTCCAGCCCACTCCAGTCATCCTGTCCTACCTAAAGGCACAGGATGGAGGGTTGTGGACTGAGATTCACGTGTGAAGTTCACAGTTCAGAGGCACAGGCTCACAAAAAGACTGAGACCTAATCACAGGATTATAGAATGCTTCCCCCCCACACACACACCTTACCATCACATTACTAACAGGCTATTTACTATACTTCTTTCACCCAGTACCTTATGTCCACCTTCAACAAAAAATCACAATGTGAACTAAAAGGAAAAAAAACACCGTTTAAAGAGACTGAATAAGCATCAGAAGAAGAGTCAAAGATGGCAGGAATGTTGGAATTATCACACCAATAATTTAAAAGAACCATGATTAATCTGCTAATAGGTTTAAGGAAAAAGTAGGCAATATACAAGAACAGATGTAAGCAGAGAATTGGAAATTATAACAAAGAATAAAAAAGAAATGCTAGAGATCAAAAACAGAAAGGATGAATGTCTTTGATGGATTCATTAGTTGACTAGACACAACTGAGGAAAGAATTGGAGCTTGAGGATATCACAATAGAAACAACCAAAACTGAAATGCAAAGAGAAAAAAGACTGAAGAAAAGGAACAGAATATCTAGAAACAGTGGAAAAACTACAAAAGGCATGATACATACATATTGAGAATACCAGAAGGAGAAGAAATGGAGAAAGGAGAAGAAACGGAGAAGGAGAAAGAAATGGAGAAAAACCAATATTTCTAGAATAATGACTGAGACACCAAACCACCGGTC
This sequence comes from Rhinopithecus bieti, assembly GCF_001698545.2. Taxonomy (NCBI): domain Eukaryota; kingdom Metazoa; phylum Chordata; class Mammalia; order Primates; family Cercopithecidae; genus Rhinopithecus; species Rhinopithecus bieti. The sequence goes on along the minus strand of NW_016805082.1, from coordinate 1,561,352 downwards.
CTGGAAGCTCAGCTCAAAATATACAAAATGTGTATTTTGCATGGCCTTTCATTTCCATAAAACAGGATAAATTGCATCACCTTCCTCAAAACAACTTCAGAAAATCCAAGATACAGAAACTATCTTGCAAGAAGCTGGAAGTGTGCGGGGGAACACCTTTATAGAGGGTCAAAATCGGAATTACATAACATATTCTCAGAAACCACAGAGGCAAGAGGAGAGTAGAATAAATGTTTTAAATGTTAACAAAATAACCCCTACCCAGCAACCTAGAATTCTGTACTCTGCAAAATTATCCCTCATAAGTGAAAGAGAAATAAAGCTTGTCAAACAAAAATTGAGAAAATTTGTGGTCAGCAGATCTGCTCTGTAAGAAATGTAAAAGAAGTTCTTTAAAGAAAAAGAAAATGATATAGATCAGAAACCTGTAGCTATATAAAGAATGGAAAAGTAACGGAGAAGAATAAGTGAAGGTAAAATACAACTTTGGTTCCTTATTCTTAATTGATATAACAGATAGCAGTTTGTTCAAATAATAGCAACAACAATGTACTTGACTATGTATGTTTTACATATATATGGTATGGGGGTATGTGTATATGTATATGTTTATGTATGATTTCTATATGTAAAATGCATGACAGTAATACTACAAAGGATAGAGAGGAATTACAAATAATTTTTATTACAAGGCACCTGCACAATCCATGATGCAGTGTAATTATTTGAAAATGAACTAGGATTAGTTATAATGTATACCACAACCTCTAGTGCAACCACTAAAAAAAAAATTTGTTTTTTTCTTTTTTTTGAGACGGAATCTCGCTCTGTCACCCAGGCTGGGGTGCAGTGGTGTGATCTCGGCTCACTGCAACCTCCGCCTCCCAGGTTCAAGTGATTCTCCTGCCTCAGCCTCCCGAGTAGCTGGGACCACAAGCACATGCCACCACGTCTGGCTATTTTTTTGTAGTTTTAGTAGAGACAGGGTTTCACCATGTTAGCCAGGATAGTCTCGATCTCCTGACCACATGATCTGTCTGCCTCAGCATCCCAAAGTGCTGGGATTACAGGCATAAGCCACCACACCTGGCCTAAAAAAAATTTTTAAATGTAATTGATACGCTAAGAAACGAGAGAAAATGGAAACATATAAAATGTTCAATTAAAAACACAAAAAGAGAATAGATCATAAATGTTTTCACCACACATGCAAAAAAAGTTAACTGTGAGCTGATGGATATGTAACTTAGCTGCAGTAATCATTGCACAATGCATACACATATCAAAATATCACATTCTACCCCTTAAATATATGTAATTTTTATTTGATAATTATATATATACCACAATAAGTTGGAAAAAAAGACACAAAAAGGAGACAAAGTATGGAAAACAAAAATAGGGACAAAGAACAAAGGCAATAAATAGAAACAATGACAGACAGATATTAATCCAATTGTATCAATAATCACTTTAAACATCAGTGGTCTAACATACCAATTAAAAGATGAATTGTCAGAGTGGATCAAAAACAGGACCCACCTGTCTAAAAGAAATCAACTTTAAAGATAAGATAGATTAAAATAAAATGATAAAGATATGCCATACTGATTTTTTAATTAAAAAAGCAAAAATAGCTATATTTACTTCAGTCAGAGCAGACTTCAGAGCAAAGAAAGTTATGAGGGATAAATAGGGGCACTGAGTAATGTCAAATGGATCAATACTCCAAGAAGAAATTTAAACAATCTTTAATATTTATGTGCTTACAGACTATGAAAGTACTGTGAGGCAAATACTGATTAAATTGCAAAGAGAAATAATTATAGTTGTAATTATTTAACATTCTCTATAAGAAATTATTTAACACCCCCCCCCCATTAGAAATGAATAGATCCAGTCAGCAGAAAATCAGTAAGAAAATAGTTGACTTAACGGTACCATCAATCAATGGGATATAATTGATATTGATAGAATACCTTAACAACAACAGATTACACATGCTTCTGAGGCTCATATGGAACAGTCACTGTATCTTGGGGACCACATTCTAGGGCATAAAACATACCATAACGAGTTTTTAAAAAATAGAATTCAAAATATGTCTGCTCTCAGAGTGTCAGAGGAGTCTGAACCAGAAGGACTCACCTTGAAGAAGTGCCGGATGAAATGAGGCTGAGACCGACTGAGCTGCATTCCGAGGAGGTTAGGCATTCCAAGTCACAGGATGAGACAGGAGGTCGGTACAAAATACAAGTCACAAAGACCTTGCTGATAAAACAGCATGCAGTAAAGATGCCGGCCAAAACCCGCCAAAACCAAGACGGTGATGAAAGTGACCTTTGGTCATCCTCACCGCTCATTATACACTAATTATAATGTACTAGCATGCTAAAAGACACTCCCACCAGCACCACAATAGTTTACAAATGTGATAGCAACGTCAAGAAGTTACCCTATATGATCTAAAAATGAGACGAACCCTCAGTTCTGGGAACTACCTACCCCCTTCCCAGAAAACTCATGAATAATCCAACCCTTACTTAGCATACAATCAAGGAATAACATAAAAATAGCCAACGAGCAGCCCATTCTGTTGCTCTGCCTATGGAGTAGCCATTCTTTATTCCTTTATTTTCCTAATAAACTTGCGTTCACGTTATGGGCTCTCCCCAAATTCTTTCTTGTGCAAGATCCAAGAACCCTCTCTTGGGGTCTGGATCAGGACCTCTTTTCAGTAATGAGACCACAGGAATTAAACTATTAGTCAATAATAGAAAAAATGTCCACAAGGAATTAAACTATTAGTCATCAATACATAAAATAGTTGAAAAATATCAAAAAATATGGAGATCAAATGACACACTTCTAAATAAAACACGGGTAAAAGAAGAAATCTCAAGAGAAATTACTATTTTGAGCCAAATAAAAATGAAAATACAACTTACCCAAATTTGTGAGAGGCAGTAAAAGCAGTGCTTAGAGAAAATCTATAGCACTGAATGCACACATTAGAAAAGAGCAGAGGAGGAAAATGGTGGCTAGGAGCAAGGCTAACTTGCAGTTCCCACTCAGACAGACAGAACAGTATGTGGAGACTCACATCATGAACTTTTGCTCCCAGAACCATCACAGGAACATACCAGGAAAACCAAAAGCATTCACAAACCCTTGGAAAAAAAGCAGTTTGCTACTGCAAACTCCATGAGACAGCGGAAAAACAGTGAGTGTCCAAAGTGTGAAATGGGGAAGTCTGCTCTGAACATACATCCTCACTGGGCAACCTGAAAATCCAGATCATGGAAGAAAGATTTAACCTTACCTAGAGCAGAAATGAATTTAGAGAGCCGAGTGAAATATAAAAGTAAAAGCAGCAGCTGGAAGAGCCCTGTAGACACTTTACTGGGCACTTCCCGGACCCTAGGGAAGCCCAGGGAAGCCATTTCTGACTTTATCTCACGGGGGTTCTTTGGGAGAGCTGCCAGTGGAACTGCGGACAGACCACAGGAAAAAGGAAAATTCCAGCTCAATTTTGTAATAACATTCACGAAGCACAAATTTTCCTGGGCAGAATCCAGGTTGGGTGGGGGAAGCAAACAGGAAGTACAGATAGGAGTACAGAAGACAAGGTAGATGGGGAGAGGTGAAGCCTGAAAGCCTTGAGTGTTTTCTCAGCAGGGATAATCCCCCTTAGATCATAACTCCAATGGCCTGAGAATCACACCCCATCCCCCAAAGCACCCGCAGCAACTCTCACCCAAGCTCAGACACGTCTAACCCTATCCCCGCCTGATGTCTTTCTCTACCTGCCCTGATAGCTGAGACAAAAGATATAATCTCTTGGGAACTCCATGGCCTCACCCTTCACCTGAAAAACCAAACTACTGATCCAGGAGACCTTAGGCCCCTTAGGCCAAGCTTGTATCCCCTCTATACTACCACAGCTGATGCTCTTGAAAGCGCCACCGCCTGGTTGGAAGCAAACCAATTCAAGCCATTACAGCAACTCATTAAAAAACTGCTCCAAGAAAGGAGCAAACGACAGCTAATTCCACGACCTGTAACATCCTGGCTAACCATAGGACCTGAATCTGTCCACGTAACAACTTCACTGCTAGCATAACAAGCATTCAAAAAATCCAGTACGCTAAACAGAACTACAACCAAGGACCCTCACAGAGCGCACTTCACTCCTCTGCCACCTCCACCGGGGAAGGTGCTGGCATCCACGGCTGAGAGACCTGAAGATGGATCACATCAGACACTCCCCAGGACCAGCCCGGAGCCTGGTAACTCTGCCGGGTGGCTAGATCCAGGAGAGCAGTAACAATCACTGTAGTCCAGCTCTCAGGAAGCCCCATCCCTAGGGGAAGGGGGTGAGCACCACATCAAGAGAGCACTCTGTGGGACAAAAGAATCTGAACAGCAGACCTTGAAGCCAAGATCTTTCCTCTGACATAGTCCACCCAAATGAGAAGGAACCAGAAAAAACAACTCTGGTAAGATGACAAAACAAGGTTCTTTAACACCCCCAAGGGATCACGTCAGCTCACCAGCAATGGATCCAAACAAAAACGAACTCTCTGAATTGCAAGAAAAATAATTCATAAGGTTAATTATTTATTTATTAATTTTTTTGAGACAGAGTCTCACTCTGTTACCCAGGCTGGAATGCAGTGGCACGTTCTCAGCTCACTGCAACCTCTGCCTCCCAGGTCCAGGCGATTCTCCCACCTCAGCCTCCCGAGTAGCTGGGATTACAGGCACACACCACCACGCCTGGTTTTGTATTTTTAGTAGACAGGGTTTCACCATGTTGGCCAGGCTGATCTCAAACTCCTAACCTCAGGTGATCTGTCCACCTCAGCCTCCCAAACTGCTAGGTTTAAAGGCATGAGTCACTGTGCCCGGCCAGAAGGTTGATTACTAAGCTTCTCAAAGAGGCACCAGAGAAAGGTGAAATCAACTTTAAAACATTTTAGAAATAATACAAGATATAGACACAAAAATCCCCAGAGAAATAACATAATTAAAAAAAATCACAACTTCTGGAAGTGAAAGACACACTTAGAGAAATGCAAAATACACTGGAAAGTTTCAACAATAGATTCAAACAAGTAAAAGAAGGAACTTCAGAACTAAAAGACAAGGTTTTCAAATTAACCCAATCCAACAGAGACAAAGAAAAAAATAATAAATGAACAAAGCCTTCAAGAAGTTTGGGATGATGTTAGATGACTAAATGTAACATAATTAGTATTCCCAAGAAATGAGAGAAATCTACAAGTTTGGAAAACATATTTGAGGGAATAGTCGAGGAAAACTTCCCTGGCCTTGCTTGAGACCTAGACATTCAAATACAATAAGTTCAAAGAAAACTCAGGAAATTTATCACAAAATGATCATCACCTAGGCCCACAGTCATCAGAGTTTCTACAGAAAAGAACCGTAAGAGCTGTGAGGCAAAAGCATCAGGTAACCTACAAAGGAAAACCTATGAGATTAACAGCAGATTTCTCAGCAGAAACCTTATAGGCTAGAAGGGATTGGAAGCCTCTCTTTAGCCTCCTGAAATAAAACAATTATCAGCCAAGAATTTTGTACCCAGAAAAAGTAAGCTTCATAAATGAAAGAAAAAAAAAGTCTTTTTCAGACAAACAAATGTTAAGAGAATTCACCACTACCAAGCTTGCACTACAAGAAATGCTTAAAGGAGTTCTAAATCTTGAAACAAAACTCCAAAATACACCAAAATAGAACCTCCTTAAAGCATAAATCTCACAGGGCCTATAAAACAGTAATACAATGAAAAACTAACAAATAAGGTATTCAGGCAAAAACTAGCATGAAGAATAGAATAGTACATCATATCTTGATACGTTTAATGTCAATGGCCTAAATGCTCCACCTAAAAGATTACAGAATATCAGAATGGGTAAGAATTCACCAACCAAGTATCTGCTATCTTCAAGAGACTCACCTAAGTATAAGGACTCACATAAACTTAAGGTAAAGGGGTGGAAAAAGATATTCCACGCAAAGGGTCACCAAAAACAAGCAGGAGTAGCTATTCCTATATGAGACAAAACAAACTTTAAAGTAAGAATGGTTTAAAAAGACAAAAAGGGACATTATATAACGATAAAAGGACTAGTCCAACAGGAAAATATCACAATCCTATATATATATATGCATGTAACACTGGAGCTCTCAAATTTGTAAAATAATAACTACTGGACCTAAGAAATGACACAGGTGGCAACACATTAATGTTCAATATGTGGGGGCTTCAATACTCTGCTGACAGCACTGAACAGGTCATCAAGACAGAAAGTCAACAATGAAATGACGGACTTAAACTATACCCTAGAACAAATGGACTTACCAGATATTTACAGAACATTCTACCCAACATCTGCAGAATATATATTCTTTTCACGAGCACATGGAACATTCTCCAAGATAGACCATATGGTAGGCCACAAAACAAATCTCAACAAATTTAAGAAAATTTAAATTATAACATGTACTCTCTCAGACCACAGTGGAATAAAATTGGAAATCAACTCCAAAAGAAACCCTTAAAACTGTGCAAATACATGGAAATTAAATAATCTGTTCCTGAATGATTGTTGGGTCAACAATGAAATTAAGACGGAAATCTAAAAATTCTTTGAACTGAACGATAACAGAGACACAACCTATCAAAACTTTTTGGATACAGCACTAGTGGTGCTAAGAGGAAAGTTCATGGCATTAAATGCCTACATCAAAAAAGTCTGAAAGAGCACAAATAGATAACTAAGGTCACACCTCAAGCAACTACAGAAATGAGAACAAACCAAACCCAGACCCAGTAGAAGAAAAGAAATAACCAAGATCAGAGCAGAACTAAATGAAATTGAAACAAGAAAAAAAAAAGGAAAAGAAAAAGGAAAAAAAGCTGGCTCTTTGAAAAGATAAATAAAATCACTAGACTATTAGCAAGATCAACCAAGAAAAGAAATGAGAAGATCCAACTAAGCTGAATTAGAAATAAAATGGGAGCTATTACAACTAATACCACATAAATAAAAAGATCATTCAAAGATACTATGAACAACTTTATGAGCACAAACTAGAAAACCTAGAGGAGATGGATAAATCCCTGGAAATATATTATACAACCCTCCGAGAGTAAACCAGGAATAAACAGAAACTCTGAACATAACAATAACAAGCAGCAATACTCAAATGGTAATTAAAAAAACTGCCAACAAAAAAAAAGTCCAGGACCAGGTGGATTCACAGCTGAATTCTATTAGACATTCAAAGAACTGGTACCAATCCTAATTCACACTATTCCAAAAGATAGAGAAAGAGAGAATCCTCCCTAAATCATTCTATGAGGCCAGTATCACTCTAATAGCAAAACTAGGAAAGGATAGAACAACAAGAACAACAACAACAACTACAGACCAATATCCCCGAAGAACAGATGTAAAAATCCTCAACAAAATACTAGCTAACTGAATCCAAGAGAGGATCAAAAAGATAATACACCATGATAAAGTGGGTTTCATACCAGAAATGCAGGGGTGGTTTAACATACCCAAGTCAATAAATGTAATACACAACACAAACATAAAAACAAAAGTCACACACTCATCTCAACAGACACAGAAAAAACATTTGACAAAATCCATCACTGCTTTATGATTAAAACCCTCAGCAAATGGAAGGGACATACCTTATAAAACCCATCTATGACAAACCTGCAGCAAACATTATACTGAACAAAAGTTGAAAGTATTCCCCTGAGAACTGGAACAAGACAAGGATGCCTCCTTTCACCATTTCTTTTCAACATAGTACTGGAAGTCCTAACTAGAACAATCAGATAAGAGAATGAAATAAAGGGCATTCAGACTGGTAAACAGGAAGTCAAACTGTCGCTGTTCACCAATGATATGATTGTATACCTAGAAAACCCTAAAGACTCATCCAAAAAGCTCTGAGATGTGCTAAATGAATTCAGTAAAGTTTCAGGATACAAAGTCCATGTACACAGATCAATAGCACTGCTACACACCAACAGCAACTAAACTGAGAATCCAAATCAAGAATTCATCCCCTTTTACAATAGCTGCAAAAAAAATAAATAAATAAAATATTCAGGAATACACCTAATCAAGGAGGTGTGGACATTCCTTAAAGAATTAAAAGTAGATCTACCTTTTGATCCAACAATTCCACTACTGGGTATCCACTCAGAAGAAAATAAGTCATTATAAGACACTTGCCCACACATATTTATAGCAGCACAATTCGCAACTGCAAAAAAATGGAAGCAGCCCAAATGCCCATCTATCAATGAGTGGATAAAGAAAATGTGGTATACCATGCAGTAATACTCAGCCATAAAATGGAACAAAATAATGGCATTCACAGCAACCTGGATGGAGTTGAAGACCATTATTCTAAGTGAAATAACTCAGGAATGGAAAATCAAACATTGTATGTTTGTTCAATGTGGGAGCTAAGCTATGAGGACATAAACGCATGAGAATGATACAATGGACTTTGGGGACTCGGCAGGGGGATGACGGGAAGAAGGTGAGGGATTAAAGACTACACATTGTGCACAGTGTACACTGCTCAGGTGATGCTGCACCAAAATCTCAGAAATCACCACTAAATAACTTATCCATATAATCAAACACCACCTCTTCCCCAAAAAGCTATTGAAATAAAAAAGAAAAGAAGAAACATCTAATACCAGTAATCTAAGTTTTGCCTTAGGTAACTAGAAAAAGAAGAGCATATTAAATCCAAAGTAAAGAGAAGAAGAAAATACTAAAAACTAGAGCAGAAATCAACAAAACTGAAAACAGAAAATTACCAAAACCATAAGTTAATTGCTTGAAAATATCAATAAAACTGAGAAGCTTCTAGCCAGACTAACTTAAAAAAAGAGAGAGAAATACACAAATTACTAACATTAGATATCAATGAGGACCGTCACTACAGATCACATGGACATTAAAAGGATAATAACAAATATTAGGATCAACTCTATCCCTGAGAATTTGTAACACAGATGAAACTGGCCAATTTTTAAGAAGCTACATCCACCAAAACTCACAAAGAAACAAATACTGGCCTTTAAGAAATCTAATTAACAGTTAATAGCTTGGCAAAACAGAAACCAATAAGCCCAGATATACTCACTGGTAAATTTTACCAAACATTTAAGAAAGAAATTATAGCAAGTCTCTATATCTCTTCCAGAAGACAGATACAGAGAGAAGTGCCTAACTTCTGGGAGGCCAACATTTTCCTAAGACCAAAACAAGACAAAGACATTCTAAGAAAAAAACAAAAAACAAAAAACACTACAGACAAGTAACTCTCATGAACACACATGCAAAAATCCTCAAGTATTAGCAACTATAATCCAACAATATATAAAAACAATTACAAACCGCTACCAAGTGAGATTTATCCCAGGTATGCAAGGCTGGTTCAACATTTGAAAATCAACTAATGTAATCCATCACATAAACAGGCTAAAAAAGAATACAAATCCCATGATTTCACCAATAAATGCAGAAAAGCATTTAAGAAAATCCATCACCCATTCATAAAAAACTCTCAGCAAACCAGAAATAAAGGGAACTTCCATAACTTGAGAAAGAGCACCTACAAAAAACCTACAGCTAACATCATACTTAATGGTGACTGAAACTCTCCCGCCTGGATCAAAAACAAAGCAATTGTGTTCCATAATCAATTCTTTTCAAAATAGTGTCAGAATTCCTAGCTAATACAATAAGAAAAGGAAACACAAGGTATATAGATTGGAAAGGAATAAAACTTTTGTTTGCAGATGACAGGACTGTCTATGTAGAAAATCAGAAGAACTGACAAAAAACTCCCGGCACTAATAAATGATTTATAGCAACACTGCAGAATATAAGGTTAATACACAAAAGCTAATCAGTTTCCTACATACCAGCAATGAGCAAGAGAAATCTTGTTTGGTTGTATTATTTTTTTTTTTTAGAGACAAAATCTCACTCTGTCATCCAGGCTGGAGTGCAGTGGTACAATCATGCCTCATTACATCCTCAATGTACTGGGCTCAAGCGATCCTCTTGCCTCAGCCTCCTAAGCAGCTGAGACCACAGGCATGCACCAACATACATGGCTAATTTTTAAATTTTTTATAGAGATGAGATCTCAGTATGTTGTCCCGATCTCAATCTCCTAGTCTCAGTCGCCAAGCAGTTCTACCTCAGCCTCCCAGAGTGCTGGGATTACAGGCATGAGCCAACACACAACAAGGGGAATTTGAAATTAAAAATATATTAATGTTTATAGTAGCAATAAAAAACCAAACTACACAGACAGCTATATATCTAACAAAATACACATAATAGCTATAAAAAGAAAACTACAAAACTCTGGTGAAAGATGTCAAAGACCTAAATAAATGGAGAAATGTTGCATGTTCATGAATAAGAAGGCAGTATTGTCAAGATGCCAGTTCTTCCAAACTTGATTTACAGATTCAATACAATTCCAATAAAAATCCCAGCAAGTTATTTTGTTGATACTGATAAGGTGATTCTAAAGTATTATGGAGAAGCAAAAGACCCAGAAAAACCAAGACAACACTGAAAGAAAGGAAAAACAAAGTTGAAAGGCTGACACTACCAGACTTCAAGACTTATAATAAAACCGTACTAGGCTGGGTGCAGAGTGGCTCACGCCTGTAATCCCAGCACTTTGGGAGGCCAAGGCGGGCAGATCAAAAGGTCAGGAGATTGAGATCATCCTGGCTAACACAGTGAAACACCGTCTCTACTAAAAATACAAAAAATTAGCCAGGTGTGGTGGTGGGTGCCTGTAGTTCCAGCTACTCAGGAGGCTGGGGCAGGAGAATGGCGTGAACCCAGGAGGTGGAGCTTGCAGTGAGCCGAGATGGCGCCACTGCACTCCAGCCTGGGCAACAGAACAAGACTCCATCTCAAAAAAAAAAAAGAAAAAAACCAAAAACGACACACTGATAAAGCGCTGTAAACCAAAATACACAAAGTATGCATAAAACTCAACAGTATGAAAATGAACAACCTAATTAAAAAACAGGCAAAGGATTTGAACAGACATCTCACCAAAGAAGACAGACATACAGATGGTAAATAGCATATAAAAATGCTCAACATCATATGTCATTAGGGAATTCCAAATTAAAACAATGAAATGCTACCACATAACATATTAGAATGGCCAAAATCCAAAAACACTGACAACAAATGCTGGCAAGGATGTAGAGCAACAGGAACTCTCATTCACTGCTGCTGGGAATGCAAAATGGCACAGTCACTTTCAAAGGCAGTTTGGCAGTTTCTTACAAAACTAAAAACACTTTTACCATGCAATCCTGTAATCATGCTCCTTGGTGTTTACCCAAATGAGCTGAAAACTTATGTCCACACAGAAACCTGTGTGCAAATGTTTACAGCAACTTTATTCGTAATTGCCAAAACCCGGAAGCAACTGAGATGTCTTTCAGTAGATGAATGAATAAATAAAATGTGGTATATCCAGACAATGAATATTTTTCAGTGCTAAAGTGAAACGAACTCTCAGCCATAAAAAGACATGTAGGAAATTTAAATGCATATTACTAAGTGAATGGCTATATACTGTATGACTCCAACTATGTGATATCTTAGAAAAGGCAAAGCTATGGAGACAGTAAAAAGATCAGCGGTTGGGGGTAGGGCAAAGGGAAAGATGAATAGGAGGGGCACAGAGGATTTTTATAATACTATTCTGTATGATACTATACTGGTGATATATGTCATTATACATTTTTCTAAACTTATAGAAAATACACCTCCAAGAGTAAACCCTAATGTAAACTATAAACTTTGATAATGATGTATCAATGTAGGTTCATCAATGATAACCAATGTACCACTGTGGTGTGGGATGTCAACAGTGGGGGATGTTGCATGTGTGTCAGAACATGGAGCATATGGGAACTCTATTATTTCCTGTTCAATTTTGCTGTGAATGTAAAACTTGTCTGAAAAATAAAAAGTTATTGATTTTTTGAAAAATAATTATCTTCCATCTAAGCAGTGTTACTCAAAAAAAAAGTGTCAACTACCAACCACACAAATGCCTTCAGAGTTTCAAAAAGTTAATGTAGGGAATTAGATTTCAAAATGTAGTTCCTCATATATTCATGAAGTGATTTCTTTCAACTTCTTAAACATATTTTAGGCCAGCAAAAGTCTGATCTTTTATATACATCTCCACTTATAAAATTAAAACTCTAACACATAACTTGCAAATCATCTAAAACTACATTAAATTCACTGAGTAAAACTATAAAACTAGTAAATGCTTTGTACTTTCAGCAGATATAAAACAAGAACTTTAAATGTAAAGTACTTTCATATGTAAAAATATAGCCTTGATTGGCCAGGTGCGGTGGCTTACACCTGTAATCCCAGCACTTTGGGAGGCCGAGGCTGGTGGATCACGAGGTCAGGAGTTCAAGACCATGTTGGCCAACATGGTGAAACCCTGTCTCTACTAAAAATACAAAAATTAGCTGGGCATGGTGGCGTGTGTCTGTAATCCCAGATACTCAGAAGGCTGAGGCAGGAGAATCACTTGAACCTGGGAGTTGGAGGCTAAAGTGAGCCGAGATTGCGCCACTGCACTCCAGTCTGGCGACAGAGTGAAATTCCATCTCAATAAATAAATACATAAATAAATAAATAAAATAGAGCCTTGATCAACCAATTTCCAAACAGACTGAATAAACAATCAGAGTACTTTTAAAGTTCAATAACTCTGTAAAGGAATAAATGAAAATCTCTTCCTTATATACTCCTGCAGAAATTTTAATTTTCTAATTTTTAATCTTAGGAATTATTGCTACCAGCTGGGCACAATGACTCATGCCTGTAATCACAGAACTCTGGGAGGCAGAGGTAAGTGGATCCCTTGAGCTGGTTCGTGACCAGCCTGGGCAACACAGCAAAACGCTGTCTCTACAAAAAATAGAAAATTAGCCAGGTGAGGCAGGAGGTGTTATGCCCAGACCCTTTATTCCCCGAAGAAGTCACCTCGGAATCGTGGAGTCAAAAGCCAAGGCGGCGAAGGATCTTTTAATTTGCAAGTTTCGGAACTGGTCCTCTGTTTTACACACATAGCAAGGAGGGACCCTGAATGATGCATGTGGCCCGGTTTTTATAGCCGATGCATACAGGGAGTATGTAAAGGTTTACAGGAGGTACAAAGGAACTCTTTGGTTGCAGCAGTTTACAATTGGTAATTGGGTTAGATACAACTTTAAACCAGTTTTCCATTGTGTTCCTGCGTACTTAGATAGAAAGAACCTACAAACGGTGTGTGATCTTATCAGGGGAGCTCTCTAGTGTGTTCTGAGATGTGTTGGCGGGGATTGTTGTGTCGTCTGGGCTCAGGAAGTTGGACAAAAATAGAGGGATCTGTAGTTTGTAACTGAGGTCCAGAGGACTAAGGATTTGTGGCGGAGACACCGGAAGTTGAGAGCGAGGACAGAGCGCCTTTCACAACGTTGTCGCGCTTACAATGTGCGCGGCAGTCCGATTTAGAATACACCTAGTTAACCTAAAGTTGGTTAGGTCCGGGGTCGATCTCTGTTAACTACGGCTGAGGGCGCCGCCGGGCTGTCAGGGCGCCCGGCACCGGGCTGCATTGCCTTCGTGGGACTTCATTTCTTGCCCTTTTAGTTTTTTTCATTTGATCTCTTCAATGAGGATCACCTTGAACCTGGGAGTTGGACGGTTGCCCGTGAGCCGAGATCAATGCCACTGCACTCCAGCCTGGCGACAGTGAGACTCCGTCTCAACTAAATAAATAAAATAAATAAAACAGAAGCCTTGATAACCCAATTTCCAGAAACAGACTGAATAAACAAATCAGAGTAATTTTTAAGTTCAGATAACTCTGGTAAAGGAATAAATCAAAAATCTCTTCCTTATATATTCCGGGTGTAGAAATTCTTAATTTGTAATTTTATACTTAGTATTGTTTTGTTTTTCTAAGACCACCAGGAGCGGGTACAAAAAGGAACCAGTGACTAGGCAAGCGTAGGAGCAAAACTGCAAAGTTTATTTTGGTCACCTAGCTTGGAAGGAAGAAGGTGCGGTAGGGAGCAGGTCTGTTGGGCCCCGCCGACAAAGGGGCCCCCCAGAGATCACACCGTACAGCTCCTCGGACGGGTCCCCACAGTCCTGACCATCGGCCGACTAGGAGTGGAGGACTGAGGAAGGCCGCGGACGTGGCGGTTGCCTCTTGGAGCGGCTTTTCTAGGCAGTGGGACGGGCAATAGGCGGGGCACGCGCTGTCAGGGGCAGGTTCCACAAGGCTGCGACCAGGTAAATGCTTAGGTTTTCAGATTGGACATCACCTGGCGCATGCCTAGTTGCGCTTGCCACCTTCCCGGGGTCGCGGCGCTGGATTTTCGCGCGGCGCGCGGGAAATGTTGGCTGGGGATGAAGAACCCGGAAGTGCGCATCTTGCCTCCGTTCATCCAAACAGGTCTTTAAATTATTGCTACCAGCTGGGCACAATGGCTCATGCCTGTAATCGCAGCACTCTGGGAGGCAGAGGTAGGTGGATCACTTGAGTTGGTTCGTGACCACCTGGGAAATACAGCAAAACGCTGTCTCTACAAAAAGTACAAAATTAGCCAGGTGAGGCAGGAGGATCACTTGAGCCTGGGAGGTTAAGCCTGTAGTGTACTCCAGCCTGGGTGACAGAGAGAGACCCAGTCTCCAAAAATAAAAATAAAAAAGAGCAAGCATTACTACTTACTACCAATTACTACTACCCAAGCATGACAAAAATCAACAATTCTTGATAAGGCTGAGGAAGCAGAATGAGAAAAAAATATCTCAATGTATGCAATGTATGTAGGATCAGACTTCTATGAAAAGAATTTGTTCCTCTTTCACTCGTTTATTCACTAGCTATTTACTGACCACTCACATGGTGCTAAGCACTGTAGTAAGCACTAGAGGTGCAATACAGAAATGATAAACAATACACCAGACTTCTTAGAATTTGTTTCTAGTGAGGAAAACAAATACTTTTTAAAGTAAACAAACACATAAATAAAATGACAGTTTCATACTCTGAAGAAATAAGGATCTACTTCGCATAGGGTCAGAAGCAGCCTTTCTAAGGAGGTGGTATCTAAATAAAGTCCTAAAGACTGAGAAGCTACCAGATGTGGCAGTGGTGTGAACAGAGTCATGGGATGCAAAGTTCAAGGCCTTGTTACAGGAAACAACTTTGGCCCTTTTACAAACTGCCTGAAAGCTGGTGTGACCATAGCATGGGAGTGAGGAGGGATTGTCCTGAAATGATATAGAGAAGGCAGGGACACCCAGATTGTGTAGGACCCTCACAGACCTTGGTAAGTAGTTTGGGTTTAGCTCTACATGCAGTGGGAATCTATTCAAGAGTTTTAAACACGATAGTAACAAGATTTGATTTACATTTTACACCATTCTGGCAGTTTATAAGGTTATCATAGACTATAAGATGCAAACATCAGCCCAAACAAGAGATCATGCTTGAGCTAGCTCGGTAACAATAAAAATGGAAAAGAAATGGACACATTTTAGAAATAACTGCCGTTCTAAGAACAGTCTTTGCTTACGTCCTTGGAAGTCCCTTTGTTATGGAAGTCCCTTTGTTATGGGATTATCTGAAAAACAATGGAGGCTATCAATTATCTTTTTAAATGAATGAAGTTCAATGTAAAGAGGGAGGGGAAAAAAAAAAAAAGACCTGATTTAAATCTCAGCCTGGACCTATCCTAAATACAGAAATGTATGCAAGTTACTCAACATCAATGAACAGCACTTTACTCATCTATGAAATGGGAATAAATGACACCTGCCTTTCACAGAAGCATTATAAGGTTTAAATAAAAGTCCTGGCAATCTGCCTATATATTTTGTTCATATATATATGTTCTATAAATGTTAATATTTACTCCCACTCCTGTAGTTAACAGCATTTTCTAATGCCCTGAATGGAAAAGGAGTTATTTAATACCAGGGAATGCATTTTTGATGATGGAATTTCAAGCAAGAGAACATTAGAACACAGGAGGCAAGGAAGCATTCTGAGCATATTTTGAGGCAAGGAAGCATTCCTCTGAAACCAAGTGATTACCCCACCTACCATGACATAAGAGCATTCAGGCTACTGTATATATTTATAAAATACTTGATCTTCAGAAAAATCAAACTATTAAATATTAATTCTGCTTAAAATACAAAGGTAGTTAATACACTTTTTACTTAAATAGGAACCATTAATATCAACTACTATAAAGCTGACAGTGAAACATTAAAATCCTAAGTATTTTACTAAGCAACCATTATTCTTATACCAACAAAACTAGATTTACAGAAGGAAAAGATCAAAACAAGACTTTTATTACAGCACATGCAGAAAAAAATGCCCACCACAGCTGGGCTTAAATTTGCCGTTTTAAAATGTACACTTAAAAGCTGATGCTTATTTGCTAAAGAATAAAGCAATAAAAGATAGAATACTTTTAGGACCTAGTAACACTGATGTTAAACTCATAGAACGTTTTATTCTCTGTAGTGGGGCTCAGTATAATTAGTGTCAGGGTTTATCTAATTTTGGCCTTTTAAATTTATTAAATTTCATATCTTACTATGACATATACTGAGATTATTGAGAATTTTATTAATTTCCATGAATTTCAAACTTAAATACATTAACTTTCTTGAGAAAGTTCCTCATCCACAGACAGCTGATCCGTTTGTTCTCTCACAGTGACACTTTTGTTCATTTACTGAGAGAACAGGAATAAAAAAGATAAGAGAGGGGATATCTGCAGCAGACATGTAATTCTATTAAAATACATGAAAAGGAGGGAGTTTCGGCATCACCACAGCATTTACAGACTTATCAACTCAAGACATCTTTAAGAGCATTTTATCATGGCTAATATTCAGCTAAGACACACCAATATGGTAAATGAGATCTGTATAACTACTATCTTTCTATATGCTTTTTGGCCATTGCATGTAATCACGATTGTTTAAATATTTTTTACTTCACTAAGTATTACAGTCCCCAGTTGGGCCTGGGTGTTCCCACAGGGGCTCTAGATTTGAAGGTTCCAATTGTAAACTGGAAGACAGTTTAACATTTCCGGGCTCCACAAATTAGAAAGAAATTAAAAACTTTTAAGAAGGCAGGCATAAAAGGGGACACATTTCCAAGTATTCCAAGATAAGACTGAAAGAAATCAGTATCACAACTTACAGCAACTTACAGAAAGAAAAGGATTACAGTCAATCAGTTTGTCACTTTTATAAGCTAACAGAACAAGAGAAGAAAGGGTTAAGATGAAAGACCAAGAATTTTGGTTAAATAAAAAGAATGTCAAGTGATATTATTAAAAAGTAGAAACTGACAGAGATAAAATTTGTAAATAAGTAGCTTCTGAAACAGATTACATCAGTGTATAATGGTGGTCTTATCTGAAGATTAAGCAATTTCTTAAATGTGTTATAGACTGAAATAGACACAGAAAAAGGTGGCAGTCAAGAAACTGAAATCCTCATAGTCCCCATTGCTAACATTCAATATCGCTTAGGACAGCCACTTCAGTAATTTGGACCTCAGTTTCCTCATCTGCAAAATTAGAAGGTCTAATTGTATGTCTTTTTCTCTCTTAGTTATAAAAAAGTATGATTCTAGTTTAATATGGTTTATGGCTAACACAATATGGCAAGAATACAGGGGTAAGCCATGGGAATATATCAATGATTACATATAATGAGGCAAAGAACAGGTACAAATGCATTACAATGCACTAAATTACTACTTTGATATAACAAATGGTATACCAAGTAGTATGAAATTTTTTAAGAAGCTTGACAAGATAGTTATACCAGGAAACAAACTATCTATCTAGGTCACCAATACTGCACACGAATATACAATCAAGTAACAATTATACATTATAATATTTGGTACCAAAATACCATGCTTGCCTTCTGAAGGTCATTTTAAAAAACAGCACAGATGTTTTTTAATTTTTGTTGATGTTATGGTTTGTTCATAAGAATAAGAACATTTGTATTCTCGAAGCATATGGAAATTAATGGTGAGAAAAAGAGATGCTAAAATGTCTTAGGTTGTAGAGGGATTAAGAAATTCATTCCTGACACACCAACGATGTACTCTAGATAAAAAATATGATTTTCATCCGTCTATTACTAATAACTTATCATAAATGCACTTAATATTTTCACTTAAAAATTAACTCACCAAATGGAAGCATTTTATGAAATATGACATGAAACTTAGTAATTAAGAGCTTCCCTACATTCTCAAAGAAGCTGAGGTGACACGCAATAAAACATATATAAACAATGTGTGAATTTGGCCATCTTACTTATTTATATACAAGCTAAAATTGGATTTCCAATCCTATACTCTGACAGCTAAAAAGAAACACACTTAATTCTGGAAGGTTTTCCTTAAGGTGACCACAACTAAAAACTTCAGTATATCACACATGATGAAAGCATTAGACTTTTTTGGATCATTTAGCTTCAGATACATGATTAATACTTTTTGAGAAAAAATATAAATGCCTATATCTTACTCTCTCCCAAAGATAGCTGAAAACTTTGTATAGAAGAAAGCTTTCCTCCTAAACACTTTCTTTACAATGACTAATTGACCAGTAGGCAAAAAGCTCAAAGAATGTAGAATAAGTGAATAAAAGAACAATACTAAGTGCTTACATGATGGGGGAAATAATCAATGCTACAAATGACATATTTTAAGTCTCATTAAGAGCAAGTCATGGTCATTAGCTTCAAAAAAGTTCTAATATTAAAAGTCAAGAAATAAGCTACAAAACCATGCACATATCCTATTGTTACACCAAAGAGAAACTTAATGTCTCAGTTAGAAAAAGTGTACATCTGAAGCAGATGCTATAATATGTGATCAATAGCTGAATCACTTAATGTAATGATCAATAAATATCTTTCCTTTAGTCTTATTAAAGGTATTTTCACTTAAGGGTATGGATTAAGAATCTATAAAACTAATTCTACTAATAGAAGACTTCAACTCTGAGTACATGTAGAAATACCAACATGACTGTGAGAATGAAAACATCTTGATTACCACAGTTATTGTTATTTACTCATTAGTGTCAAAAGCCTTAGGAACTTTCTAAAAGTGCAAAGAGAAGACATATAAGTTGCAATGCTCAACCCCACATTCCATGTAGTATTGTATGAATACACTTATTTCTGTTTCAAAAGGATACCATTTATTTTCTTACAATAATCATTATTGTACAACCTCATTTCAGTATTATACAAGTATTTTTCTGTGGATTATAATCCTTTAGGCAAATCACGTTATAGAAAGAAATCTAATCATCACTTAACCTAATTTTTAACTTCATATGAAATGGAGAATACATTCACAAAATCACCTGACAAGCAATCTGCACGAGGTAGACCAGCTCTTTAGATTCACAGCCATTTTTCATTACTTCATTCTGTTCTTCTGAAAGTGAAAGCTACATCACAGAAAAAAAAGAAGAGAGGGAAAGAAAGTCATTATTAGTGAACAAGAATAAACTAAGCATTCCTAACACCTGGAGCATCATCTCCAGGTGAGCATCAGTTTAATGTGATACATACCTTATATAAGAACTTTATTGCTTAAGGCAGATGAATGAAGGACTTGGTGTTTCAGATAAAATATAGTGTAGCTTACATCTAAGGGTCTTCACCTCCTTAATCTATTTAGTACATACATGAAACTAAGCACTGAGAGATCGTATGACTTAACAGTTTAAAAGAGCTCAGACCTTATTACATAGGAAAAAACTGGCTGCCCAGGTAACAGGTTGGGTCTATGGATATGTTTAATTTCAGTATCACCATGTAGTGGGGTGAGGAGGAGGTGGGGATGGTTAATGGGTACAAAATAAATAGAAAGAATGAAAAAGACCTAGTATTTGACAGCAACAAAATAATAACTGTTCAGTTTAAAATGACTAAAATAGTATAACTGGATTGTCTGTAACACAAAGGATAAATGCTTGAAGGAAGGATACCCCATTTCCATGATGCTATTATTACACATTGCATGCCTGTATGAAAACATCTCATATACCTTACAAATATATAAACCTACTCTGTATCCACAAAGATTTGAAATTTAAAATTTCAAAAAAAATTCACCATGTAGGTCTGCACACTGGATTTTAGTTTTATTTAAACCAGCTACCTACATGTATTTTTCACATGGAAAATACAGATTTCTGGCTTCTACTGAAAAATCAGAAAATTGGGAAGATTGGACCTACATTCTCACATGGGCAACAACTAGCTACAGCTGAGAAATGACCATCACCTTTAAATGAGGTATATATTCCCCAAGAAAGTCTGCCACAGAACTGACTACCCTCTAGTTTTTTTGCTAGTATCTAGGCTGAGTATTAACTGTCATTCATCATGCTAATTGCTTTGTTATTTTTCTTATACCCCACTTGCTGTACTCACTTATGTTACACACCTACCCCATCTTTGGATGTCAACTTGCAAACGTGGTCCCAGAGATGGACAACCCTGAGTTCAAATGTGTTTATAATTGCCTATGTAATACTGACCTACCTGCTTAGGCTCTCAACTGGAAACTGAGGATGATACAATATTATGTATTTTCAAGTTTGTGGGTATTAAATGCGATGATGCATGGACAGTGTCCACCCAGGTAACTAATACTTAATAAATGTAATGTACCATTATAATTCATACTATATGAAATACAAAGTTGATGGGAGACATATTCTCTATTGAGGAAAGTGGCATCACAAAGCATTTTTTTAAACTTCAGATATTAAGTAGAAGTTGTTCACAAGATAACAATCATTCTCCCATTAGCCCAAAAAAGCCAGGTTAACGACAAAAGCATAGTTTTAAAAAGAAATTAAATAACTAAGGGTGAAAAGAAACCTACATGAACTAGCTTTCAGAAAGTGACAACACTTTCATGAGACAGAAGAGACTCAAAGATGTGCTCGGACGCCTGGCAGAGATACAAGAGAAAAAAGAATCTTTGTTAGACAGGGTAAGGAGAAACCAGCCAAACCTTGAGTGACTGCATATAAACTAAAGCGATAAACTAAAATTACAAGGAGGACCCTGTAGCAGAGAGTTGACACTCACCCATCAACTGATTCCCACAGGTACACACCAGGGGCATCGGGTGAGTAAACCAAAGGCTGCAGGGGAGGAAGAGAACTGAGAGAATGAACCTTGAAGTATGGGAAGCCTCCCCAAGCACAAGACAGCTAACCTCCCTTGACTGGGAGCATGGTAGTGAAACAGAGGGGAGTAAGAGAACTGGGAGATATCCCTCTGAAAGCACTCAGGACACTTAACAACTGAAGGATGGAGATGGCACAGAAAAGCTGGGAGAAACTGCAGGCCTTCACAGGTACCCTCAAAGCTCTTGGGTAGGGCTCTCCAGAGGCACAAAGTGCTGGGGGAAAGAACTGGACAGACAAGAGAATAAGCAACCAGGCTGCAAGCAGAGAAAGAAAACATGTTTTCCCTCAGCTCAGAAGATTTGGGGCTTCATAGCAAAGCACGAAGATATCTTCAGCATCTCACCACTCTTCAATTTTCCTTGTGAAAGAAATCTCAGAACCTTAACTTCAAAATATTTAAAGTAGTGATAAACTCAATCAATGAAAGTAAAGTTGTCATAAAAGACCAGATTTGTATCAAATAGAGATCAGCCTGATGCAGCACCTCACTTCAACAGACTGAAAGAAGAAGAGATAAGCCCTTCCCTGGAGGTAAGTTTACTGACTTTGGTCTCAGCTGTTTTTTTATATATTTCACATGAAAGAATTATAAAACATACAGATAAGCAAGCAAATGTGACACACGGTCACGAGAAGCAAGGGTAAAATAAAGCAGACACAGAACTGGGCCAGATATAAAAATAATAAGAAAGAGAATGTAAATTAAATATAATAGAGATTCTAAGATACAGTTCAACAGGCAAACAATATGCAAAAGCACAGGAGAAGAAGAGAAGATTCTGGAAAAATGGCAGACTCAGAAGCACCAGGAATCAATATTTCCACCTAGACAGTAACTGCACTGGCAGAAACTGTCTGGTGTGTAACTATTGTGACAACTCTAGTATCTACTGAAGGCCTGCAAATTCCAAGGGAAGGCTTGGATGGGAAACTGTAGTTCATTTTGGTCAACATCAGCACTTAAAAAATAACAGCTCCCTATACCCCCACCACCCCTATAGCAGGCAGCTGTGCACATACTCCTGGAGCAGCATACACATACCTTACAAGAGCCAAGACAGACAAAAAGAACACTGCCTCCAAATTTCAGAGATCTATGCTGTGACTGCGGATCACTGCTTTGAATTGCAGAGGTGCAAATAGCTATGTGTCCATTACACCTAGCTCCACTGTTTGCAGGCCCATGCTCCTCTGGCTAAAGTGACTTCCAGCAGACATAAAGGACCAACACCCTCTTCCTTCCCTGTCCCCCTTGATTTTTCTCTTTTTCCTCCTTCGGGAAAATATAATAGACTAGGACATTCAAAAGCAACTGCACCTATAGAGAAAATTAGAAAGTGACCACACATGCTCAGAGAAAGGTACAGGCTTAGGAAAGACCAAAGAAGACATTAAGTTCCACCTCAGACTGATCCTTGGCACAGAGACAAACTACAACAATCAAAAAAACAAAAACAATAAAAACAGCTGTCCCTGGCGAAGGAGGAGAATCTGGTTTTCAGAGTTACCACATCATTAGATTCAAATGTCCATTTAAAAAAAAAAAAATCACAAGGCATATAAAGAAACAAAGTATGACCCTTTCAAAGGTAAAAATGAATCAACATGAATCACAGTGGCTCACATCTGTAATCCAGTACTTTGGGAGGCTGAGGCAGGAGGACAGCTTGAGGCCAGGAGTTCAAGACCAGCTTGGGTAACATAGAACACCATCTCTACAAAATTTTTTTTAATAAAAATAGAAATAAAAAACTTTTTCTGAAAAAGACCTGATAGTAGGTTTACTAGACAAACAACTATCTTAAAGATGTTCGAAGACCAAAAGGAAGTTGTGGAAAAAGTCAAGAAAACATTATATAAACAAAATAGAAATATCGATAACGAGGTAAAAAGCCTAGAAACCAAAATCAAATTTTGTAGCTGAAAAGTATAAAAACTGAAATGAAAAATTCACTAGAGGGATTCAAAGGCAGATTTGAGCAGGCAGAAGAGAGAGTTAGTTAACTTAAAGATAAGAAAATAGAAATGATTGAATCTCAGTAATAGGAAGAAAAACTGATTGAAGATAAGTAATAAGAGCCTAAGGGACCCATGGGACACCCTCAAGCAAACCAACATACATACGTAGGAGTACCAGAATAAAAAAAGAGAGAGACAGGGGCAAAGAGATTATTTGAAAAGATAATGGCCCCAAACTTCCCAAAATTGATAAAAGACATGAATATAAACCTCCAAGAAGCTCAATGAATTCTAAGTAAGATAAACTCAGAGAGACCCACACTAAGATACCTGATAACTAAATGTTCAAAATACAAAGATAATGAGGCAAGCTTGAAAGAGTCAATATAGGAGTGACTCAACACCTGCAAGGGATCATCAATAAGATTAGGAGATTTCCCATTAGAAAGTTTAAAGGTTAAAAAACGGCAGGTCAATATATTCAAAGTGCTAAGAGAACTGGCAACCACTAATTCCATAACCAGCAAAACTGTCCTTAAAAAGTAAGGGAGATGTTCCCAGATTTTAAAAAGCCCAACTTCAGATGTTCCCAGATAAAGAAAAGCTGAGGGAGTCAATTACCACTAGACCTGCCACACAGAAATTCTCAAGGGAGTCCTGCAGGGTAAAATAAATTAAAACACATACACACAAACACTACTAACTCAAAGCCATATGAAGAAGTAAGAACTCAATAAAGATAAATATATGGACAATTATAAAAGCCTGTATTACTGTACAATGATATGTAACTCTACTTTTTGTTATCTAAATGATTTCACAGACTAATACTTAAAAGAAAATTATTAGTCTAAAGGCTAGCATTATTATTATTATTTATTATTATTATTATTATTTTGAGATGGAGTCTTGCTCTGTCACCCAGGCTGGAGTGCAGTGGCGCGATCTTGGCTCACTGCAAGCTCTGCCACCTGGGTTCATGCCATTCTCCTGCCTCAGCCTCCTGAGTAGCTGGGACTACAGGCGCCCACCACCACGCCCAACTAATTTTTTGTATTATTTTACTGATTTCACTGGGGTTTCACTGTGTTAGCCAGGATGGTCTCGATCTCCTGACCTCGTGATCCACCCGCCTCAGCCTCCCAAAGTGCAGCTAGCATTATTTTAACTCTGGTTTGTAATTCCACATCCTTTCCTGCATCATTTCAAAGAATAATACATTTAAAAAATTATTTATTTATGTTTCAGAACAGAAAAATGTATAAAGATGTGATTTTGTGATAATCAACAACCAAAAGAGGAGACGTTGGAGCTATTATAGGAGCAGAGTTTTTCTATGTTAATAAATTTAAACCGGCATAAATTCAAATTTGAATGTGGTAACCTTAGAATGTTGAATGTAATTCTCATGGCAACCACAAAAAGATAGCTATAGAATGTGAACAAAAGAAAATAAGAAAGAAATCTAAACATTTCACAATAAAAAATCAACTAAACACATTTAAAAAGCATTAATGCAGGAAATGAACAAAAAAGCTGTAAGACACAAAGAAAACATATAGAAAAATAAGAGAAATCCCTCCTTATCAGTACTTTTAATGTGAATGAAATAAACTGTATAATCAAAGACAGAGATTGGCAGAATAACAAAGTAACATAATTCAATTACAGTGATGTGCCACCATAACATCATTTTGGTCAATGACAAATTGCATATATCACAGTGGACCCATAAGATTACAAAACCACATTCTTACTATATCTTTTCAATGTTTAGACATGTTTGCATACACAGATGCTTACCATTGTGTTACAACAGCCTATAGTATTCAGTAGAGTAACATTCTGAACAGGTTTGTAGCCTAGAAGCAATAGGCTATACCAGATAGCTTGGGTATATAGTAGGCTATACCTTCTCTAAGTACATTTTAAAGACATTCACAACTACAAAATCACCTAATAATATATCCCTCAGAAAATAACCCTGTTAAGTGATGCATTACTATATATGGTGGCTATCGGAGATACACTTTAGACCCAAATACACAAATAGATTGAAAGTGGAAGGATGGAAAAAGATATTCCATGCAAACTGAAACCAGAAGAGAGTGGAGGTGACTACACTAAAAATAAATAAAACAGACATTAAACCAAAAAGTTTAGAGACAAAAAAGAATTATATTAATAGAAGGTTCAATACACAAAGAAGATACAACAATTATAAGCAGTGAGGGAGAGCAAGATGGCTGACTAGATGCAGCCAGGTGAAAGAGCTCCCACTGAGAGACTGAGATGACTGGTGTGCTTCTAACAGATCTTTGGAGGCAAGGCATCAAGAGTGTACACAGGGAAGACACAGAAGCTGGGCTGAAGGGGGAGAAAGCTGGAAATCCTGCATGGGCCTACTGTGCACTGCACCAGGACTCATTCCTGGATCCTAACAGCTCCAGGGGAACAGGTGAGTTGAACTGGCAAGGAGCAACTGCACTTGCCGCAGGCCTCTGAAACCATGGCAGGAAGAGACCCCCCCTCAACCACCATGGACACTGAATTGGCAGGGAGAGCTTCTTAGGGAAGCAGTAGGGGCAGTAAGCCAGCTGATGTGGAGCCCAGAAGGTTTGATGCAGGAGCATCCATAGCAGAGCACATTTAGGAGTGGCCATGCTCCTAGGCTCAACTTGCAACCACAGGTGACTTTAGTTCAAAGGGAACTGCTAGACCTGATCTCTGCAAGACAGTCTTGTCCATCAGATGGGGCTGGTCCAATTTGACCATCCCTTGGTGTGCTGGCCTCTCCCAAGGACCCAGCCTGGCCATACATGTTTGCAGGGCAGCCTCGCAAGTCCTGGGAGCTGTATCACAGCTTCTGCACTGGTGGACTATGCCTGACCTGTGGAGAGCTGCAGTGGGGTGGCACCTATGACCATGCATCAGCCCACACTCCCTCCCCATATGTCAGCCTCCCCTGAAGCCATGGCAACTCCTCACATCACTTTGCTGGTATATGTCAGTGTGGGCAGGTTTTGCTTTCCTTTCTCCACCAGTGAACAAGAGTGCAATCCACCCTACCTCCACCTGCTGACCGCCACTGTAGATGGAGCCTTGGCGGGCAGAACCAGCCAACCCCAACCCTGCCTGCACCCTGCCCTTACACTAACACTGCACAGAGAACAGTGAATCCTCTCCCACCTGAGCAACCACTTCTGCTATGGGGCACAGAGAAGGCACCCAGACCCGCGCCCACCAGCTCCCAAGCCAACACCACCTCCAGCACAACTGTGTGCAAAGTAACCAACAAGGGGTCTCCACACACCCCACAGCTGTGCTGCCTCTGCCACTGTGGTGAACGCCCACAGGGAGGCAAGCACCCTGGCATCCACTAGCACTCTGTTGCAGCTGCTGCTACAAGGATGGACCCTGCTATCACCACACTATGAAATGCTTTGACCGTCACCACCCATTGGAGTGTAGTGACCAGCAGTCCAGGAGCACTTTGGCCTCCACTGACACAGTAAATTCCTAACCTCAAGGAGACAAAGAACAAAGTCTGGGTGCAATACAGTTGGGAGCAGAGCACTGGCCCCCCAAAAAACTTCCAGAAATGAAGCCAATCCGCTGAATCCCCTTTATAACACAATCAAACCCTAAAGGTCATCAAATAGGATAAAAGGGAGAAAAAAACATCCAAAGGCCAGCAACCTGAAAGACTGAAGGTAGATAAGCCCACAAAGATGAGAAAGAATCGGCACAAGAACCCTGAAAACTCAAAAAGCCAGAATGCCTTCTATTCTCCAAACGAATGTATCATCTCTCCAGTAAGGGTCCTGAACTGGCCTGAAATGGAAACAGAATTCAGAATATATATAAGAATGAAGATCACTGGACTACAGGAGTACACTAAAACCCAATCCAAGGAAGCTAAAAACCATGACAAACAATGCAGAAGCTGACAGACAAAATAGCCAGTATAGAAAATAATGTAACCAATCTGATAGAGCTGAAAAACACACTACAAGAATTTTATAATGCAATCACAAGTATTTATAGCAGAACAGACCAAGCAGAGGAAAGAATCTCAAAGCTTGAAGACAGGCATTCTGAAATAACACAGACAAGAATAGAGAAAAAAGAATGAAAATGAATAAATAAAACCTCCAAGAAATATGGGACTGTGTAAAAGATACCAAACCTACGACCACCCTGTTGACCCTGAAACAGATAGACAGAATGGAACCAAATTGGAAAACATATTTCAGGATATCATCCATGAGAACTTCCCCAACCTAACTAGAGAAGCCAACATTCAAATTCAGGAAATGTAGAGAATTCAAGTAAGATACTCCACAAGAAGATCATCCCCAAGACACATAATCATCAGATTCTCCAAGGTCAAAATGAAAGAAAAAATGTGAAAGGCAGCTAGAAAGAAAGGTCTGGTCATCTACAAAGGGAAGACCATTCAGACTAACAACAGACCTCTCAGCAGAAACCCTACAAACCAGAAGATATTGAGAGCCAATATTCAACATTCTTAAAAAAATTCCAACACAGAATTTCATATCTGGTGAAACTAAGCTTCATAAGCAAAGGAGAAATAAGATCCTTTTCAGACAAACAAATGCTGAGGGAATTAGTTACCACCAGACCTGCCTTACAAGAGCTCCTGAAGGAAGCACTAAATCTGGGAAAGAAAAACTGTTATCAGCTGTTACAAAAACACACTGAAATAAGCAGACCAATGATACTATAAAGCAACCACATAAACAAGTCTGCAAAATAACCAGCTAACATCATGATGACAGGATCAAATCCACACATACCACTATCAACTTTGAATGTAAATGGGCTAAATGCCCTAATTAAAAGACAGACAGTGGCAAACTGGATAAAGAACTAAGACCCACTGGTATGCTGTCTTCAAGACACCAATCTTACATGCAATGAGACCCATAGGTTCAAAATGAGGAAACTCCTATCCTATCACCTAACAACAATAACAAAAACAGAAACAATTTAAAAATGGGCAAAGTACTGGAGAACAGACATTTCTCCGAAGAAGATATACAAATGACCAAAAGCACATAAAAGATGTTCAAAATCACTAATCATCAGCCAATGCAAATCTAAACTACAATGAGATACCACTTCACACACATAAGGACATCTATTATCCAAAAACAGAAAACAACAAGTGCTGGTTTCAAATTACAGTGACTGAAACCCTTGTGCATTGTTGGTGGTGTTTGTACTGCCCCCATGGAAAACAGAATGGTGGTCCTCAAAAAACTTAAAAGGAGAATTATTGAATATCCATCAACAGATGACTGGATAATCAAAATGTAGTGCACGCATTTACACATGTACACCAACATGCAAAATGAAATATTATTCAGTCTCAGCCTTTAAAAAGAAAAAAATTCAGACATATGCTACAACAGGGATGAACACTGTGCTAAAGTTAAATATACCAATCACAAAAAGACAGACACTTGATTCCACATATGTGTGGTACTTAGAGTAGTCAAAAGAAAATATGGGAAATCCAGCAGAGATTGAAACTACGAAAAAAATTCCATAGAAAATGCTAAAAATGTTTTTTTATATCAGATATTAACAGCAAACTGGCAACAGTAAATGAAAGAAGCAGTGAACTTGAAAACAGGTCAATAAAAAGTATCCACATTGAATCACTAAGAGAAAAAAACAATGAACAAAAATAACAATACAGTTCACCTCCCTAAGAGAATGTCAAACAGATAACCGTAAATATAATTGGAGTACCAGAAGAAGACAAGGGAGAATGAAGCAGAATATCTTAGGAGATACCAGATGAGAACTTTCCAAAATATGTGAAAACATAAGCTTCAAAATCAAGAAACTCGGTGAACCCCAAACTAAATGAATAAATCAGTACTAAACATATCATAATTATAATTTTGAAAAGGAAAGATAAAGAAAAAAGCTTTCAATCTATAAAGAAAAAACAAACATGACTCATGGGGGAAAAGTATAAATAGCAGCTGACCTCTCACCAGAACAAGAGAGGGGAGAAGACAAAAAGAAAACATCTTTTAAGTGCTGAAAGAAATGTTGTCAATACTATTAATATAATTCATGCACATAACCATCAGAAATTAAGCAACATAAAAACATTCACAAATAAAAATAATCTGAAAGAATTTGTCTCCAGTAGACTAGTCCAACAAAAAAACTAAAACAAGTTCTTCAGGCTAAAGAGAAATGGTACCAGATAAAAACCGAGAACTGCAGGAAGGAATAAACAGTTCCAGAAATAGGAAATATCTAAGTAACTATAAAACACCTAACATCTCAACAGTAACAGATGGAACAGTTTAAGAATATCCTTAAGTTCTGAGAAAATAGATATACCAAGACTTTATTCGTACCTAAACTATCATGTAAAAATAAGAGCCAAAAAAAGTATTTTCTGACTAACAAAAACTGAAGAGTTCCCACCAACAAAACCTCACCAAAAAATTTTTCTAAAATATGTACTTTAGAAGAAAAGGGATTAAAAGAATAAACTGAGACACAAGGTAGAAATATTGAGCAAGAAGTAAGTTTATAAATCTAAACAAATTGTTTATAAAAATAATATTTAATTACAAAAGATAAAAAGTTAGAATTATCATCCTGAACAACACTAACATGGAGGAAAGAGTGATCACAGTTAAAATATTCTAAATGCTGATCCTTTATGACAGAATCAGTTAGAGATACTGAAAAAAATTAGCCTTTAAATTACGTATTTGAGTTATGATTTTAGTTGTAGCCAAAAAAAAAATAGAAAAATGATATATATTTTCTATTTTCTGGTTTCCAAACCAAAAGGAAGAGGACAAAATTTTAAATGTCAATAACTTTAAAAGAAATTAAGACTAGAAAGAAAATTAATCTCTCTAGGTAGAAATGGGGAGGAAGGCAGAAGGAGAGAGAACATTTCAGAAAATTAAAAGCAAGGAGATAAGAAAAACTAAAAGAGAAGGAAGAGGGCCAAACAGTGGCAATAAAATGGTAAAGCAGGTGGCTACAAGCTTCAGTCCCTCCAAACATCACAAAAAACAAGCACAATCTCTGACAGTCAACTTTCTCAGTACTCCAGAAAACAGTAAAGGGTTTAGAATAACCAAGAGATCACTGAATCAAGGAAAAAGCAACTTCAAAATAGGAAAGCTTTGTGGCATTTTTACTTGTGCTTACCCCAAAACTCTCTGGCTCAGCAGTAGTCTTGATGATGCCAACCCTCACTGGGCCAGGAATGAACAGAAAGACCCTATTCACAAACTGTTGTTTGTCTCTTCTAACCTTTCTAGAGGCTACCTGAAGAACTGACGCACGGTGCTTACCTACATTTCACCTAACATGGAACTCATTCAGGAAGGAAAAGCATTAAACCTTGCTTAAAAATACAGTAAGGCAAATGAAAACTCTACAACGATCTGGAGCAAAAAATTACAGTTGAGACATAAAATGGACAACCCAAAATCTAGGAGGGAAAGGTGAGTAGAGAGGAACTCTGGGAAATGACAGCATTCAAAAGTACCTGGGTATATGAAAGTATTTTGAAAGCCATGCACATGCACAGGGTAGGACGCATACTCACAAAAAGCTAAGAAGTCCCTAAGTTTTCACCTCTAGCTGACCTCTAGGATAAGCGTTAACATGAAGGGAAGACTAAGGCAGACCTGTAAACAGCCTCGCTAGGTGCTGAGTGAGTATTCCAGTACAGAAACAACATATAAAGACAGGAGAAAGAGGCTTTTTCATTGACTTTTATTTTCCACTCCTGGCATTCAAAAAAAAAAAAAAAATCCCTAACAAAACACTACCTAAGCATAAGCTAAAAGAAGAAAGACTTTACTGAATACATATGACAAGGAGTATAGTCTTCACTAAAATAGTTCGGAAAAAAAAATCACTGAACAAACACAACTGCAGCCATGAACAATGAAAAAAAAAATCAAACTCTAAGGATAGATGAGAACCCAATTTCCATAGTTACTACATTATAATATTCAAATGTACAGTATGCCACACAAGTCATAAGGTATACAAAGAAACAGGAAAGCACAGATTCATCAGAGGAAAAATAAGTAAATCAACAAAAACTGTACCTGAAAAGTCTATATATAGGACTTAACTAGACTCTAAATAAACTGTATACAACATGTTCAAAAAGTTCAAAGAAACCATGGACAAAGAAATAAGAGAAATCAAGAAACGGCTGTATGAACAAATGAGAATATTAATAAGAAGCTATAAAGTATTAAAAAAAAAAAAAAAAACAAAGTCTGGGGCCAAAAAGTACAATAACTAAAGTTAAAATCTGACTAGACAAAAAACAACAGATGCTGGTGAGGCTGCAGAGAAAAGGAATTGCTTATATACTGTTGTTGGGAATGTAAATTAGTTCAGCCATTTGGAAAGCAGTTTGGAGATTTCTCAAAAGAACTTAAACCAGAACTACCATTTGACCCAGCAATCCCATTACTAGATATATATACAAAAGAAAACAAATTGTTCTACCAAAAAGACACATACACTCACATGTTCATCACAGCACTATTCACAATAGCAAAGACACGGAATCAACGTAGGTGCCCATCAAAAGTGAGCTGGATAAAGAAAATATGGTACACACATACCACGGAATATTACACAGCCATAAAAAAGAAAAAAACCACATCCTTTGCAGCAACATAAATGCAGCCAGTCGTTATTATCCTAAGCAAATGAACAAGGGGCAGAAAACTAAATATCACATGCTCTCACTTATAAGTCGGAGCCAAACATCAGGTACTTATGGAAATAAAGATGGTAACAAAAGACACTGGGGACTACTAGATAGGGAAGGGAGGCAGTGGGGAAAAGATTTAAAAACTAACTTTTGGGTGTTATTCTCAGTACGTGGATGATAGGATTATTTGGACCCTAAACCTCAACATCACATGATATACCCAGGTAATAAATACACTTGTACATGTAGTCCCTGAATCTAAAATAAAAGTTGAAAAAGAAACCAAAAATTCACCAGATAGCTCAGCAACAGATTTGAGCAAGAAGAGGAAAGAATCAGTCACCTTAAAGGTAAGACAAGTGTAAGTACAAAATGTAATGAACAGAAAGAAAAAATAATTTAAAAAATTAATCAGTGCTTTAAAAAACCTATGAGACCCATCAAGTTGACCAACTCTTGCATTATGGAAATCTAAGAATGAAAAAGAGAGAATGGGGCAAATATTATTTTTAAAAATAATGGCCAAAATCATTCCAAATGTGATGAAAGACGTAAATGTGCACATCCAAAATCCAAAGAGTTCCACACCAAGACACACTATCATCAAATTTTCAAAAGACAAGGTCAAAGAGAAGTTCTTGAAGGCTGCAAAAAAGAAGCAACTGGTCGCATATAAGTGATCCTCAAAAACATTATAAGCTCTTTTCTCAGCTGAAATGTTGAGGCCAAAAGGCAGAGGGATGATATATTTAAACTGCTGAAAGAAAAACCTAGTCAACTAACAATTCTATATCCAGCAAGACTATCCTTCAAAAATAAAGGGGAAATTAAAACATTCACAGATTTCCCCCAAAAAATAGACCAACACTAGACCTACCCCACAAGAAAGGCTAACCAAGTTCTGAACATTGATAAAAAAGGACACTAGACAGTAACTTGAAGCCATATGAAAACAGAAAGATCTCCAGTTAAGGCCAATACATGGACACACACACACCAACAATACTGACACTCTGGTTTAGAACCCTGCTTTCTGCTTTCTATGTTATTTAAAAGACTCATGCATAAATGTATATGTTATTGGGCACATGATCTATAAAGATGTAATCTGTGACATCAATAACTTAATGAGGCAATTGAGCTGTATAAAAGTAGAGGTTTTGGGCCGGGCGCGGTGGCTCACACCTGTAATCCTAGCACTTTGAGAGGCCACAGCAGGCGGATCACCTGAGGTCAGGAGTTCAACACCAGCCTGACCAACATGGAGAAACCCCGTCTCTACTAAATATTAACAGATTAGCCTGATGTGGTGGCACATGCCTGTAATCCCAGCTACCTGGGAGGCTGAAGCAGGAGAATTGCTTGAACCTGGGAGGCGGAGGTTGCACTGAGCCAAGATCATGCCACTGCACTCCAGCCTGGGCAACAAGAGCAAAACTCTGTTTCAAAATAAAAAAGAAAAGAGATTTCGTATGGAATTGAAGTTAAGTTAGCATAAATTCAAAATAAACTGTTATAATTTTAAGATGTTCTATGTAATCACTGTGGTAACCATAAAGAAAACAGTCATATAGAATGAACACAGGAAAAAATGAGATGAGAATCAAAACATGTCACTAATTCAATTAAATAAGAAAGAAGGCAGTAACAACCAAAATGGGGGCAAAAACTATAAGACATATAGAAAACAAACAGCAAAATGGTGTAAGTCCTTCCTTAAGAGTAATTACTACAAATGTAAATAGAGTAAACTCTACAATCATAAGGCAGAGATGCAGAATGGATTAAAAACAAACACAATCCAACTACTTGCTTTCTACAAGAGACTCAATTTAGATCCAAAGATACAAATATGTTGAAAATGAAAAGATGAAAATTATATTCCATGTAGATGAAAAGCAAAAGACCTGGGTAGCTTTACTAATATCAGACAAAATAGACATTAAGACAAAAATGAACATTATATATTGATGAAATGAGAAAATTCATCAAGAACACATAACAATTAGAAACAATTAGAAGCAAAAGAGCACCAAAATATATAAAGCAAACATGACAGAACTGAAAGGAGAAATAAGCAGTTCTACAAAAGCACTAGTTGAGTTCAATATGACCTTTCAATAATGAATAGACTAGAATATTTTTATATGTTTGTTGATCACCTCCATATCTTCTTTGGAAAAACTGGAAAAGTATCTGCTCAAACCCTTTGCTGATTTGTGAAGTGGGTTGTTGATATTTTGTTGTTGAATTGTAGTAGTTCTACATATAATTTGCTTCAGATATATGATTTGCATTATTCCCATTCAATGGATTCTTTTCACTCTCTTGATAGTGTCTTAGACAATTTTTAAATTGATACATAATATTTTACATATGTGTGAGTTACATTTGATATTTTGTTACAAGCACAGAAAGCGTCATTATCAAATCAGGGTACTTGGGGTTTCCATCACCTTAAGTATTTACCATATTTATGTGTTGGAAACATTTCAAGATCTCTCTTCCAGCTACTTTGAAGTATACATACATGGTTGTTAACTATAGTCATCCTACTCTGGTATTGAACATTATAACTTACACCTTCTATCCAACTGCAGGTCTCTTCCCATTAATCAAACTTCTTCATCATGTTGCCCCTTCTCAGACTGTTATTCTACTCTCTACCTCTATTAGATCAAATTTTTTAGATCCCACATGTGAGAATATGCAATATTTGTCTTTCTGTGGCTAGATTATTTCACTTCACACGATGACCTTTAGTTCCATCCATGTTGCTGCAAATGACAGAATTTCATTCTCTTTTGTGGCCAAAGAGTATGCGATTGCATATATATAGAGAGAGTATGGTGTGTGTATATGTATATACACAGTTACCATTCGTTTGTGGAGAGACAGGTAGGTTGATTTCATATCTTTGTTATTGTAAATAGTGCTGCAATAAACATGGGAACGCGGGTATCAATTTGATACACTGATTTACTTTCCTTTAGATGCATATGCAGTAGCGTAATGGTCGGATCATATGGTTGTTCTATTTTTAGTTTTTTGAGAAATCTCCATACTGTTTCAAATAGTGCCTGTACTCATTTACATTCCTGACAACAGTGTTTAAGAGGCCCCTTTTCTCTGCATACTCACTGGCATCTATTATTTTTTGTTATTAAAAACTAGCCATTCTAACAGGAGTAAGATAACATAACTAATTGTGGTTTTTGATTTGCATTTCCCTGATGATTAGTGATGCTGAGTATTTTCATGTATCTGTTGGCCATTTGTATATCTTCTTTGAAAACTCTATTCTTATCATTTGCTCACTTTTAATGAGATCTGTGATTTTATTTTTTCGTTTTGTTTTGTTTTGCTGTTGAGTTGTTTGAATTCCTTGTATAACTCCCTCATGGGATATCATTTACAAATATTTCCTCCCACTCCACCAGTTGTCTCCTCAGACTCTGTCGATTGTTTCCTTGCTGTACAAAAGGTTCTTAGTTTAATACGATATCATTTGTCTATTTTTCTTTCTGTTGCCTGTGCTTAGGTCTTAGCCATAAAATCTTTGCCAAGACCAATATCCAGAAGTGTTTCCTCTGTTTTCTTCTAGTAGTTTTATAGATTCAGGTCTTACGTTTAAGTCCTGAATCCATCTTGTGTTGACTGTCTTATATGATGAGAAATAGGGGTCTAGTTTCATTCTTCTACATGTGGACATCCACTTTTCCCAGCAACATGTATTGAAGAGGGTGTGTCCTTTGTCAATGTATGTTTTTGGCAACTTCATAAAAAAAAAATTGGCTGTAAACACATGGATTTCTTTCTGGGTTTTGTATCCTGTTCCATTATTCTACATGTTTGTTTTTATACCAACAGCACTCTGTTCAGGTTGCAATGGCCTTCTTATATTTTGAAGATAGGTAGTGTGATGTCTCCAGCATTGTTCTTTTTGCTAAGGATTTCACTGGCTATTCAGGCTCTTTTTCGGTTTCATATAAATTTTAGGATTGTTTTTTCAATTTATGTGAAAAATGATATTGGCATTTTCATAGAGATTGTATTGAATCTATAAATTGCTTTGGACGTTATGGTCATTTTAACATTAATTCTTCTAATCCATGAGCATGTCTCCATTTGTTTGTGTCCTTAATTTCATTCAGCAGTGTTACATAGTTTTACTTGTAGAAATCTTTCACCTTTTGGTTAAATTTATTCCTAGGTTTTTTGTTTAGTTATTGTAAATAAGATTGCCTTCTTCTTTTCATTTTCAGCTATTTCATTACTGTTATATAGAAATATTACTGATTTTGTATGTTGATTTTATATCTGCAAAATCACTGAAATTACTCATCAGATCAAAAGTTTTCATGAAATCTTTAAGGTTTTTCTTAATGTAAGATCATATTTGCAAAGGGGCACAATTTAACTTCCTCTTTTCCTATTTGGATGCTTTATTTTCATAGCCAGATGGCTATGAATTCCAGTACCATGTTGAATAGGAGTGGAAAAGTGGGCATCCTTGTGGTGTTTCAGTTCTCAGAGGAAAGGCTTTCACCTTTTTCCCATCCAGTATGATGTTAGGTGTTGGTCTGTCATATATGACCTTTATTATGTTGAAGTATGTTCCTTCTATGTCTGGTTTGTTGAGAATTTTTATCACGAAGGATTGTTGAATCTGTCCATTTTTTTCTGTGTTTTTGAGAGGAAACAATGGTTTTTGTATTTCAGTCTGCTGATGTGATGTATCATGTTTATTGATTTATGTATGTCAAAACATCTTTGCATCCCTGGGATAAATCCCACAAGATCGTGGTGTCTTATTTTTTGATGTGCTGTTGGATTCAGTTCACAAGTACTTTGTTAAGTATTTTTGCATCTACGTTATTGGTCTGTAGTTTCCTGATTTTGGTGTTATGCTAATGCTGGCCTCATAGAATGAGTTAGGGAGAATTCTCTCCTCTTCAATTCTTTGAAATAGTTTGAGGAGAGTGATGTTCTTTGTAAGCTTGGTAGAAATCAGGAGTGAAGCCATCCATTCCTGAGATTCTCATTGTTACAAGACTTTTTGTTACTAACTCAATCTTATTACTCCTTATCAGTATGTTCAGGTTTTCTAAGTCTTCCTGATTCAATTTTAGTAGGCTGCATGTGCCCAGAAATTTATCCATTTCTTCTTGGTTTTCCAGCTTCTTACTGTGGCATCCATTGTAATGTCTATTTTTCTTTCTTTCTTTTCTTTTTTTTTTTTTTTCCTTTCTTTTTCTGAGACAGAGTCTCGTTCTGTTGCCCAGGTGGAGTGTGGTAGCGCGTGGTCTTGGCTCACTGCAATTTCCGCTTCCTGGGTTCAAGTGATTCTCCTATCTCAGCCTCCCAAGTAGCAGGGACTACAGGCACACACCATCACCCCTGGCTAATTTTTGTATTTTTAGTAGAGATGGGGTTTCACCAGGTTGGCCAGGCTAGTCTTAAAACTCCTGGCCTAAAGTGATCTGCCTGCCTTACCCTCCCACAGAGCACACAGCTGGGATTACAGGCATGAGCCACCATGCCTGGCTAATGTCTATTTTCCATTTGTAATTTTGTTTATTTGGGTGTTCTCTCTTTTTCTTCTTGGTTAACCTAAGTAGTAGTTGGCCAATTTTGCTTATCTTTTTAAGGAAACAAGTTTTAATTTTGTTGATCATTTCTATTTTTCTTAGTCTCTATTTTATTTACTTCTGCCCTGATCTTTATTTCTTTCCTTCTATTCATTTTGGGTTCAATTTGTTCTTGCTTTTTTACTTCCTTGAGGTGCATCAGTAGATTGTTTATTTGAAGTCTTTCTTCTTTTGATGTAGGTGTTTACTATTACAAACTTTTCTCATTGCATTGCTCTGATGTATCCCATAAGATTTGAAATGTTTCCATTTTCATTTGCTTCAAAAAATCTTTTTATTTCTTCTCTAATGTCTTCCTTAACCCAATGGTCATTCAAGAGCATATTGTTTAATTTCCAAGTAGTTGCACAATTTCCAAAGCTCCTCTTGTTATTGATTTATAGTTTTATTCCATCTGTGCTCTGAGAAGATACTGGATATGATTTCAATGCTTTTTAATTTATTGAGACTTGTTTTGTGTCCTGACATACGGTGGATTCTGAAGAATGTTCCATGTGCTGATGAGGTGTATTCTACAGCAACTGGATGAAAATTTTGTAAATATCTGTTAGGTGCATTTGGTCTGATGTACAGTTTGAATCCAGTGTGTCTTTGTTAATTTTCTGTGGAGATGGTCTGTCTAATGCTGACAGTGTAGTGTTCAATCCTCCACTAGTAATGTACTGGAGTCTATTTCTCCAATTAGATGCAATAATATTTGCTTTGTTTATCTGGGCTCTCCCATGCTGGATGCATGTATGTTTAGTATTGTTACATCCTCTTGCTGAACAAGAGGATAATGATAAATGATCCCTTTATCATTATAAAATGACCTTCTTTGTCTCTTTTTACCATTTATGACTCAAAGTATGTTTTATCTGATATAAGTATAGCTACTCCTATTTGCTTTTGGTTTCTGTTTGCATAGTGTATCTTTTTCCATCCCTTTATATTCAGTCTACATGTTTTTGTTTTAAGAAACAGGGTCTTACTCTGTCATCCAGGTTGTGCTGCAGTGGCATTATAGCTCACTGTGGCCTCGAACTCCTGGTCTCAAGTGATCCTACTGCCTCAACCTCCCAAGTATTTGGGATTACAGATGCACACCACTGTGCCTAGTTGTTGTTGTTGTTGTTGTTGTTGTTGTTGTTGTTGTTGTTGTTGTTTTTCAGAGACAAGGTCTCACTTTGTTGCCCAGGCTGGTCTCAAACTCTTGGCTTCCAGTGATCCACTGCACCTGGCCTATATACATCTTACAGGTGAGATGAGTTTCTTGTAGGCAGCATATAGTTGGATCATGGGTTTTTTTGGTGTGTTTGTTTTTTATCCATTCAGCCAGTCTATATCTTTTGGAAGATATACAGGAATTTAATCTGTTTACATTCCAGGCTGTTACTGATATGTGAGGGCTTATTCCTGTCATTTCATTAATGATTTCTGGTTGTTTTGCATATCCTTTATTCTTTCTCTTTTTCTGTTTATCATTGTGGTTTTGTAGTTTTCCACAGTGGTAAGATTTGAGTCCTTTCCTTTTCTTATTTGTGTTTGTTCTACCAGTGGGCTTTATACTTTTGTATGTTTTCATGATAGTAGGTATCATCCTTTTGCTTCCAGGTGTAGGACTCCCTTAAATTAAGCATTTCTTGGAGATACAGTCTAGCAGGAATGAATTCCCTCCGTTTTTGCCTCTCTGGGAAAGACTGTATTTCTCCTTTATTTATGAGGAGGTTCTTCACTTCTATCTCTGCATATCATTTATGAAGGAGAAATAAACTGAGTATAGTATACTTGGCTAGCAGTTTTCTTTCTTTGAACACTTTGAGTATATCATCCCATTCTCTCCTAGCCTGTAAGGGTTTTGCTTAGAAATTCACCATTAGTTGGTTGGGCATGGTGGTTCACACCTGTAATCCCAGCACTTTGGGAGGCCAAGGTGGGCGGATCACCTGAGGTCACGAGTTTGAGACCAGCCTGATCAATATGGCAAAACCCCATCTCTACTAAAAATACAAAATTTAGCCAGACGTGGTGGCTTGCACCTGTAGTCCCAGCTACTCGGGAGGCTGAGACAGGAGAATTGTTTGACCCCAGGAGGCAGAGGTTGCAGTGAGCCAAGATTGCACCACTGCACTCCAGCCTGGGTGACAAAGTGAGACTGTCTCAAACAACAACAAAAATTCACCATTAGTCTGATGGAACTGATGAGGTTCCCTTATAAGTGACTAGACGCTTTTCTCTGGCTGTTTTCAGAATTCTTTGTCCTTCACTTTTGTCAGTTTTACTATGATGTTCCTCGGCCTTTTTGAATTGTATCTACCTGGGAATTTCTGAGCTTCCTGTATCTGCATATCTAAATCTCCTGCTAAAACTAGAAAGTTTTAGTTTTTGTTTTGTTTTGTTTTGTTTTTTTAAGTAAGTTTTCTATCCCTTTCACTTTCTCTTCACCTTCTGGGACACCAAAAATTCAAATATTTGGCTGCTTCATGGTGCATTAAAAACTGTCCAAGCAGATATCCTTTCTTCTCAATGATTTTAATGGTATCTGGGAAGTCATCTGCTGCCTCTTGAGTGACAGAAGCAGGTTCTCCTGTTACCCTGACATTTTTTAAGCCAACCTCTTTCTAAAATTACCAAACCATCCTTTGCTGGCATCAAATTCTCCAGCTTTAGACTTGTCACCTTCCTTTTACTTTACGTTGTCAAAATATACATCCAAATACCAATCAAAAGCAAATGACTGCTTTTCTCAAATCATATTATAGTCTAGAAGTATGCCCTTCTTATAGCAATCCTGCACTGACATAAAAGCTGCATTTTCAATATGAGATAAAAAACTATTTCGCAAAAAGTGCAAATGTTCACACGTACTGGTTTGGCTGCAATAACAGCTGCATTAATTTCCTTTTTTAAAAAAAAATAGTCCTTACAACAGATTGAAATGGCAAGCAAATGTGGCTGCAGACTTCATTTATAGTTCACATCAAGCAATGCTACTTCTTATTACAATGTCATGACTTTTCTCTGCTTCTTGGGAGTGTTTCCAGCATCACTAGAAGCATTTTGTATGAGTCTCATGGCATTATTCAGGTTTATGGTATTGCAGCAAATCCAATAAAAAATATGGAAGAACCATAAGATCACTTTTTGCTGCGATACACAATGCATATACCGAGATGATTAAGTATCACACAGTGTTTCAGGTGGATCCTTTTAACACCTGAATTCATAATAGCAACAGGAGGTGGCTACAAAATTATTACAGCAGTAGAGTATGTACTATACTAAATTGTATGCAGTTTTAATTTAATACTGCACCTTTGTTTGTTTACATTCCTCTTGATTAGGAATTGCACAATGTTCAGTCTGTGTTTATGTAAGTTTTGATAAATTTTAACTTTTTATAATGTATTTGTGTATTTTATGGCAGTAAGTTATAAAATAGGCTAGTATTTATATATATATTTTGCATTCATGACATACCTTTTTCTTACTTTTTTTCCAAATTTCTAGGCTGCATGGTTCATCTGCATGTTTTTTCAAATTGCTGCAAAGTTCTAAAAAAATTTCTAATATATTTATTTTTTAAAATTCACATATGAGTGGACCCATACAGTTCAAACCCATGTTGTTCAAGGACCAACCGTACCTGAGATTGAAGTAGGAATCGCTACGTATTCAATGAATAAACAAATATTGTCTTCTCCCTGAAATATGGTGCTTAGTTTCAAAACTGAATTCTTCATCTTTCCTCACATATTCTCCTCCTCTTCCTGAATTCACAAAATAAACAAACTGTACTACTATTCACCCAGCTGACCAACCTAATCACCCTAGATTCTGCAACTTCTCCTCCTTTCCACACATGATCTCTTTTTACATTTCCAGGTTCAAGGTCTCATTTTTCACCTTTCATTCTTTACTCTCTCATGTCTCCTAAAACTTATCTCTTACAGTTATCCCCTTTTCTCCTACTCCCCACTGCTACTTCCCCGGTTCTAGGCCTCCTTACATCTGGATAATTACAATAGTATTTTAAATGGTCTCTCTCCATCTCCATCACACATTGATCATGGTACTCTCTTCTCAAAATCCCGCAATACTTTCTCAGTTCTTACTAAGAAAGTAACTGACGGTCTCACTTATAAGTGGGGGCTGAGCAATGAAAACACAAGTACCTTTGTCTGTACTATTTTTCCTTGGTTGAGGGTTCTTCACCTCTATCTCTGCATATCCAAATTCTATTCAATCTTCAATAAAGGTGAATACTTTTGAATGCCACAGGACATAATCTCTCTCGCCCCTGAATACCTACAAGCTCTCTTCCAACATTTATAACACCGTTCTTCTCTTGAATTTATTAGTATATTACTTGTTTTCTCTGAGGAAAGATTATCTACTTCATCAGTGGTACTCACATAGGTGGCTAGCACATAGAAGATATTCAATAAAACTACGCTAAGTGAACACTGGTTTTTAACATACCCTATACACGTCTGAATATTAATGCATTTTATGCAATACGTGAACTATATGTACAAAGACTATACACTATGAAGGACTGAACTATATTTGCCTGTAGAAATTTATGACATGAACTCAGTGATTTAAATAATTTTCACTTCTTTCAATTTAATAATATTTCAGTCCTTCATCTATTAGAAATGGCAAACAGGATTTCCAAATCCCGTATTTCTAAACTTCTTCCAAATCTATCTTTGGAATTATTTTTCCTGTATTGAGCTCACTTTTCTATCACCATGGAAACCAATTACAATTAGTGTTGTTAGAATCTTTAAAATACAACTCTATTCAGCAAGTCTTCAAATGTTCAGAAAAGTTCTTTCTCCATATGGAAAATGGAAATCAGTAGCATAGAACAGGATAAAAATATATCACCCACCCACAGAAGAAACCATTCAACAAAGCCTAATCAACAGATTGCAAATGAAAGAGTTCTTTTCTTTTATTCATCTTGTGTAGTTCTGTAATGGCTGCAGTTTCACTGTGTCATACCTATGGGGTTTGTAAACAAGTTTTCTTTCATCTCACAGCCTGTGTAGCAGACGTGGAAACACAAAAAATAATTTCTGTTGTATAATATTATGTGGTCCGCCCACCCTACCTTCAACCTCCTAATACTTGACGCTGAAAACACTACTTTAAAACTACTGAGCTCAGGATGCCAAGAGGAAGAATAATTCTACAGTAGAATTACATCTTACATGGTTAATAAGTGAAGTGAGTTCTAATTCCAGCACATAAGGTGAAAATCAATAAGGGGCAAAATTACCCTTCAGATTTTTTTGTTTTGTTTTGTTTTTATTTTTTATTTATTTATTTTTTTATTATACTTTAAGTTCTAAGGTACATGTGCATAACGTGCAGGTTTGTTACATATGTATATTTGTGCCATGTTGGTGTGCTGCACCCATCAACTCGTCAGCACCCATCAATTCATCATTTATATCATGTATAACTCCCCAATGCAATCCCTCCCCCCTCCCCGCTCCCCATGATAGGCCCCAGTGTGTGA